>NC_088875.1:10272088-10511566 GCF_032884065.1 Artemia franciscana | reverse complement strand
CACTTAAGCCCAGAGTTAAGACCGAGGCTAAAAACCCTCGAAAAGGGTGTCGGATAGAAGTGAAAACTACATCGTTGGAATCACCATTGATAAAACAAATACAGGGAAGTTCCAGCTCCCCCTCGCCAGCTTACATTTAAGCCCGAGGCTTGAAACCGTCGAAAATGGTGTTGGATAGAAATAAAAACTACGTCATTGGAATCACTTTGTCAACACATGGAGGGAACTTTCGGCCCCTTACTTAAGCCTGAGGCTGAAAACCCTCGAAAATGGTGTCGGACAGAAAAGGAAACAACATCATTGGAATCACCATTGTCAAAACACGTACAAGGAAGTTTCTACCCCCCCCCCCCCCCTAGGCCCCCAGTTAAGCCCGAGGCTTGAAACCCTTCAAAATGGTGTCGGATAGAAATGAAAACTACATCACTGGCATCACCATTGTCAAAAACACGTGTAGGGAAGTTTCAGTCCCCCTACTTAATCCCACAGTTAAGCCCGAGGCTTAAAACGCTCAAAATGGTGTCAGATGGAAATGAAAATATACATATATGTATATATATATATGTATATATATATATATATATATGTATATATATATATATATATATATATATATATATATATATATATATATATATATATATATACATCACTGGAATCACCATTGTCAAAACACGTACAAGGAAGTTTCAGCCCCCCACTTAAGCCCACAGTGAAGCCCGAGGCTCAAAAACGTCGAAAACGGTGTCGGATAGAAATAAAACTACATTATTGGAATCACCATTGTCAAAACACATACAGGAAAATTTCAGCCCCCACTTAAGCCGACAGCTAAGCCTGAGGCTTAAAACCCCCGAAAATGGTGTCGGATAGAAATGAAAACTTCAACATTGGAACCACCATTGTAAAAACACATACTGGGAATTTTCGGCCCACCGCTTAAGCCCCCAGTTTAGCCTGAGGCTTAAAACTCTCAATAATGGTATCAGATGGAAATGAAAATTACACAATTTGGAATCACCATTGTTAAAACACGTACAGGGAAGTTTCAGCTCCCCACTTAAGCCCACACTTAAGCCCGAGGCTTAGAACCTTCTAAAATGCTGTCGGATAGAAATGAAAACTACATTATTGGAATCACCATTGTCAAAACATATGCAGAGAAGTTACATTCCCCCATTTAACCCCAAGGCTTAAAACCCTTGAAAATGGTGTCGGATAGAAATGAAGACTACATCATTGGAATCACCATTGTCAAACACGTATAGGGAAGTTTCAGCCTCTCACTTAAGTCCACAGTTAAGCCCGAGGCTCTAAAATGGTGTCAGATAGAAATGAAAACTACATTATTGAAATCACCATTGTCAAAACATATGCAGGGAAGTTAAATTCCCCATTTAAGCCCGAGTCTAAAAGTCCATGAAAATGGTGTCGGATAGAAATGAAGACTACATCATTGGAATCACCCTTGTCAAACACGTACAGGGAAGTTTCAGTCCCCCACTTGAGCCCTTAGCTAAGTCTGAGGCTTAAACCCCTCGAAAATGGTGTCGGATAGAAATGAAAACTACAAAATTGGAACCACCATTGTCAAAACACGTACAGACAAGTTTCAGCCCCCTACTTAGCCCCCAGTTTAGCCCGAGGCTTAAAACCCTCAAAATTGGTGTCAGGTGGAAATGAAAATTACATCATTGGAATCAACATTGTCAAAACACGCACAGGGAAGTTTCAGCCCCCCATTTAAGCTCACAGTTAAGCTCGAGGCTTAAAACCCTTGAAAATGGTGTCGGATAGAAATGAAGACTACATCATTGGAATCACCCTTGTCAAACACATACAGGGAAGTTTCAGCCTCCCACTTAAGCCCACAGTTAAGCCCGAGGCTCTAAAACGGTGTCAGATAGAAATGAAAACTACATTATTGGAATCACCATTGTCAAACATATGCAGGGAAGTTAAATTCCCCATTTAAGTCTAGAAGCCCATGAAAATGGTGTCGGATAGAAATGAAGACTACATCATTGGAATCACCCTTGTCAAACACGTACAGGGAATTTTCAGTCCCCCACTTGAGCCCTTAGCTAAGTCTGAGGCTTAAACCCCTCGAAAATGGTGTCGGATAGAAATGAAAACTGCAAAATTGGAACCACAATTGTCAAAACACGTACAGACAAGTTTCAGCCCCCTACTTAGCCCCCGGTTTAGCCCGAGGCTTAAAACCCTCTAAAACGGTGTCGGATTGAAATGAAAACTACATTATTGGAATCATCATTGTCAAAACATATGCAGGGAAGTTACATTCCCCCATTTAAGCCTGAGGCTTAAAACCCTTGAAAATGGTGTCGGATATAAATGAAGACTACATCATTGGAATCACACTTGTCAAACATGTACAGGGAAGTTTCAGTCCCCCACTTGAGCCCGCAGCTAAGCCTGAGGCTTAAAACCCTCGAAAATGGTGTCGGATAGAAATAAAAACTACAAAATTAGAACCACCATTGTCTAAACACGTACAGGGAAGTTTCAGCCCCCCTACTTAGCCCCCGGTTTAGCCCGAGGCTTAAACCCTCAAAAATGGTGTCAGGTGGAAATGAAAATTACATCATTGGAATCAAAATTGTCAAAACACGCACAGGGAAGTTTCAGCCCCCCATTTAACCCCACAGTTAAGCTCAAGGCTTAAAACCCTCTAAAACGGCGTCGGGTTGAAATGAAAACTACATTATTGGAATCACCATTGTCAAAAAATATGCAGGGAAGTTACATTCCCCCATTTAAGCCCGAGGCTTAAAACCCTTGAAAATGGTGTCCGATAAAAATGAAGACTACATCATTAGAGCCACCCTTGTCAAACACGTACAGGAAAGTTTCAGTCTCCCACTTTAGTCCACAGTTAAGCCCGAGGCTCAAGACCCTTAAAAAGGGGGTCGGATAAAAATGAAAACTACATCATTGGAATCGCCATCGTCAAAACACGTACAGGAAAGTTTCAGCCCCCCACTTAAGCCCACAGCTAAGCCTGAGGATTAAAACACAAAAATTGTGTGGAATAGAAATGAAAACTACAACATTGGAACCACCATTGTCAAAACACGTCCAGGAAAGTCTCAGTCTCCCACTTAAGTCCACAGTTAAGCCCAAGGCTTAAGACCCTTAAAAAGGGGGTGGGATAAAAATGAAAACTACATCATTGGAATCACCATTGTCAAAGCACATACAGGAAAGTTTCAGCTCCCCACTTAAGCCCTAGGCTTGGAAACCTCGAAAATGTTGTCGGATAGAAATGAAAATTACACCATTGGAATCAACATTGTCAAACACATACAGGGAAATTTCAGCCCCTCACTAAAGCCCGAGGCTTAAAACCCTCAAAAATAGTCTCGGATAGAAATGAAAACTACATCATTGGAATCATTATTGTCTAAAACACGTACAGGAAAAATACAGCCCCCCTTCAATAATAAGGAAAGTTACTGTTTTGCATGGATAGCATTGATGTGTCCTCTTTATTTTATTTAGCAGGGCGCAGCATCCTCTTGACAGAATAAGTTATATTAAGTTCCATCCCACCTGCTTAGAATCTGTCAAATGTTTAACAATTTGACTTCAAATTTTGGAATAAAAATAAGACTGACATAAAAAGAATGTAGATAAATTTAAGAATTACTAGAAATAGTTACACAATTAATCAATTAGTATTTTTGATAATTAAATTTTGAGGGCAATGAAAATCTTGGTTTAGCAAGAATATTGTTTCAAATACACGATTTTCTTGGAAAAAATTTAAATTCTAGACTATTTTTCTCAAACAGATGAGTTGGTCCTTAAAAATTCCAAGCAAAAAAATATAGACCGTAGAGTTAAAACAAAAAGGATATTCTTAGACAAGTAATTTATAGGCAGTAAACTTTATTCATCAATTTATTATTTTTTTGTTTGTTTATTTAAGTTCATTCAGAGATACAAGGTATTGAAATTTTTCTATTAAATGGTGATCCGTGTATATTCTCATATTGAGTGTCTAGTGTCTTCTCCGCAAGGTTCGAAAATGCAGAGCAATATAACTACTGTCTACTAAGACTAACAACTCACCGCAGCAACGAGCCGCCTGAGGCTAATACAGCTACGCACGGTCCTCCTCCATCCCAATTTATTCAAAGCCTCGCTCATTAAACCCTCCCACGAAGTTCCCATTTCGCTTAAATCTTATTTTATGACAACCTCCTATCCCAGCCGCGGACGACCTGATTTCCGTTTAGCCCTTGACGGTTGGCCAAAAAGGACAATTTTCGCCAATCTGTCACCCTTCACCCGTAAAACGTGTCCCAGTCATCTCAACCTTTTGCGAGATTGAACCACACTTTTCGCAGGGCCTACTGTTTAAAATACGGCCAGTAAGCCACGTACCCAGAAGAATCCGTAGACAATTTCTCTGGAAAATATTTAGCAAATCTTCTTCCGTTTTTAAAAAGCGCCCATGCTTCAGAGCCATATTTGACAACTGTCATCACTGTAGCTTCCAACACTCTAATCTTGGTCTGCAGACTTATCTTCCTATTCTTCTAAACTTTTTTTAACTGTGAGAAAAACACCCTGATTCTACTTTTAACATCTTCACTGCTCCTACCGTCTTTACTAATAATACTACCAAGGGAAGTGAAGCTGTGCACCTGATCAATCTTTTCCTTATCCGACGTCTCCTTTTCATCTTCACTTATTCCTTGCCTTAGTGACTTAGTCTTCTTAACATTAAATGTCAAATCTATTCTAGCACCCTCAACTCGCAAAACCTTTAAAAAATCATTCATTCATTTTGCTCACACTTTCATCTAGGATGCTTAAATCATCAGCATAATTTAAGTCCAGGAGAGATTTCCTTCCCGTTTGATTCCATATTCTCCCATTTCCTATCCTGTACTCCTTAAGACAAAGTCAATCAAAATGATCCATATAAAGGGAGACAGACCACAACCCTGCTTAACTCCTGATTTAATACGAAACCAGCTGCTAACCGCATTTACTACCTTAACCGCAGCAGTGTTATTCTCGTACATAGCACTAATCACTTTAATGTGTTTGGCTGGTATGCCATACAAGGATAAGACCTTCACTAAAGCTCTTCTACCAACAGAATGATAATCTACAAAACTAAGGACAAAAGGTGTTTGATAACTCAGGCACTTCTCAATTATTAACCTAAGAGTGAAAGTTTGGTCGACACATCTTCCACCCTTTCTAAAACCGCACTGTTCTTCTCTTATAAATTTGTCTACAGTATCTCTCAGTCTAAAAAGTATCATATTACTAAGTAATTTGTTACCTACAGAGACCAGGCAAATGCCTCAGAAAATACCACATCAATGTTATCACCTTTCTTATACAGTGGTTTAATTAGGTTTTTCCTACAATCGCTAGGTACTTCCCCTTTTTCAAAAATCCTATTCATAATCTTCAGTACCTTATTTCTAACCTCAGAGCCACCATGTTTAAGAAAAATAATTTATTACACTATCAGCACCTGCAGTCTTATTATTTTTTAGACCTTTTAGTACTGTGGCTGTACCCCATCCTTCTTGCCTGAGTAAAAAATTATAAATCGTCTAATTTCATGAATCATCTGAATTCGCCAGTCATAAGTCATTCTTCCAGGAAACATATCCCGGAAAGAAAGCATTTAAGCTCTAGAGAAAGTATTTAAGCTTTAAAAACTTTATTAAGCGTCAGTTAACAAACTCATATGTAAGCATTTGATAGACTACATTCAATTTCTGAAAATTTATTTGTAATGTCAAATTCATTTTTAGGATTAAAAAACCTCCTTAAGAAACATAAAAGGAAATTGGTGAAAAAGTGCTCAAGCATTTCGTGGTGACTATGTGGCTGTTGTGGCCTGTAACCACCTTCAAATTCTACCACCATAAGAGAGATTAGAGAATTCTTAGGTTTAATCAAAGATGAGATATGGATAGCTTGCAAAAGACTCTTGGATGCCAATAGAGGAGTCTTCCATCTGGAAGACACAGAGCCGTTCCTAGAGTTAGTGGCACCCGAGGAAAAATTATTTACAGCCCCCCCCCCCTCCGACAAAAATATAAGCAAATACACCCGAATCAAACGGAAAAATTTGATCAAAGTGCGCAACCTCCCAGCCGCGCCCGGAAGATCTGACCCAGTTGCCTCCTCCATCCCCCTTTGAACGGCTTCGAAGACATAGATAAGGCTAAAAAAGAGCATAAAATCGTTAAAAGTGACCCAATCAAAAGTCCCATTCATTCAAAGCACATCCAAGTCCTTAGTTAAGACAAGCCCTGGTTTAACCTTCATGATCAGGACGGCGATAAATCCAAAATTTCTTTTTCTAGCAGATGTCCTCTAGATCAGATAAATCATTCCACTCACATGGATCCACCTTCTTTTGCTAAGCTTTGCTATAAAATCAAAGCCAAGGGAGCAACAACCTTGTTCAAGGCCCAGCCAGGATAACATTCCTTAGCATATTCCTAAATTACTTCTAGAGAATGCATTTCATACTGAATCTTTTTGGAATACACACCAAGATCAAATCCGAGCATCTTGCACCCTACAGTTGGGAGTAATTGTCAGCTCGTTCTTCAATTCAACTCAATTATCCCTGTACATTAGTCCTGTTAACAAAATTAGTTTCGCATTTCATGCTAGGAGACCTAAAAATGATTGTCTCCCACAATTACATCCACTGACCTTCTTTGAGGAGCTTTTTCTTATTTTTCGTCGAGGAGATAAAAGAAATATACAGGCACAGAGCGTTCTGATTTCCTGACGGCGGAGAGACCAAGGAAGGACTGCTTAAATGACAACTCCACCGGAAGCTACTCGTAAAGCAATATGCTTATTTTAACAAGCAAAGGTTAAACAAATGCATAGAACTAGTAATTAAAATGGGGAAAGACGAGCGGCATATTGGTGGATTTCCAGGTACTAAGACAAAAAACAAAACAAAAAACGCAGAATAAAATGTTCTTTCACCGTTCAACTCAGCCAGTATTAGCGTGTTTTAAGCCAATAGCGGTTGGTATGAAACCTTTTTGGAGATTAGGCTAAGTTGCAAGGCTTATTAGATACATAGATAGATAAAAAGAAGTAGGTAGAGAAATAGGGGTAGATAAATAGATAGATTGATAGATAAAGAAAAGAGCAAGGATATGCACCAAAAAATCACAACATTAGAAGGAAAGTTACCGCTGTATTTTGATTTTGGCATAGAAAATAGTAAAAAATGGCATATTTTTCATTACAAAATACATAATCTTAATCATGGTGATCTCATTTTGTTCCTTTTTCTTTTGATCTGTATATTCTTTTAGCTGGAATAATCGTCGGAAGATTTACCTCCAGCCAGGGGGGTCGGATCGGTCTGGACCAGGGGGGTCCAGCCTCCTGACTATCCAGACATGGATCCCTCTTGCCCACCAACAAAAATGCTAGATCTACACCCCTGCCCCAACCACGCATTGCACTCCCAGCCAAAGGCATCGAATCAGGAGATCGTACCTGCGCAGCACAGACCATGGTTAGCATGCAAAAAAGTTTTTTTTCAACATAACCAAGGAACATAAAATAGAGAGCTTATCAAACTTTCAGGAATTCTTATACATGACCAGGTCCCATTACAAATAAATATTCAGAGGACGATATCAATCGATTCATTTTTTTTCAACAAAACTGCGGAACCCAAAATGGAGCTAAGTGTGGTTCCAGGAAGTCTTATATATGACCAGGTCCCATTAAAGCAGAGATATTCAGAAGACAAATCAACCAATTCATTTTTATTTCACTTTTTGTACGTTAAGGATTTGTTTAGCTCTTAATTTTAGTCGCTTTATAGGGCTTAAAAAATAATCAATTCTCCAAGAAGTAAAAAGGAAACAGAATTAAATAATAAATAATAAGAAATTTTTAGTGCAAAACTGTTCTAAACGAACGTTAACACATTCTCATCATTCCATTGTGCAAACGAACATACGAAATAAAACTTCCTGAACAAATCTTTTACACCAGATAGTTGGTTCATCCTAACAACACTGTATCCCTGACTCAATATCTACTGTTTTCTCTTTTACAGCAACAATAGAAATGGTCAACTCAACTCCAATGATTTTACTGTCAAACACCTTAATCAGTCATGCCGACCAGTGGCAGTCCCTGTCATAATAAAATATAAGGTACTAAACCTATAAAAATCACAGCCATACCCATTGACGTACAAATTTAAATGTTGACCTAAAATAAAACAAAGAGTCAAACTAAAACCTAACACATTGAAATATTCAACTATCTGTAAAAAAATAAAATAAACTCGGTATTTTAATCAAAGTAGTTTTCAAATTTTGTGTTTGACCTGCACATGGAATCAATCAATTTATCATGCTTCACTGATATTCCAACTAGTAACAAATACTATATATACAAAACGTTCAGTGAAATGCTGATTGCACTTACTTGGTTATTTCTCGAGGGGAACACTACCTTAAGGTCACCCTGCGGCACTGTTTACCTTATATTTACTGTTATTAATACTGTTTTTTTTTAACAACAAGGTATCTGTAATTGTTGTTTACCCACTGTCTACTCATTTTTTTTTATAGAGAGAGAAAAGATTGAAATTTGTCTTTACCTTGAGCTCCTAACATGGTTGCTTTCACTGTAGACAAGATTTTGAGCTGAGTGCCAATAGTTGGTATCCTCTCACATACTTGAAGAAGATTTGTGCGCATGCGTTTGTCAGTACATTGCCTCGCCAGATCTTTAGCCAAACGAGTCACTTCTTCACTGGCTTCAGCAATTTCCTTGGCGCAAGCAATGAGGTCCCTCTTATTGCCACCCTCTCCACGGACCAGTTGCGAAAGACGAGCCATTAGAGACGCCATTCTCTTGGCTGCCTTAACTAGATCGTTATCTTTGGAAGACCATTGCTTAACTTCTTCATGTAAACCATGGGCGGCAACCTAAAAATTCACGATGTTGGTATAAAATAGAACTAATAATAGATGTTTCTCCTTCCACATAACTTTTCTATACCCCTCTAAAAAAATTTCTTCTCTACACCTATTCCTTAAGTAGGTAGGCATGGTTGTTCAGACTATCCAACACAGTCCTCAGATAAGGTTTCAAATTATAGCCAATAGAATTTCCTTCTACTTTGGACCAAAAAAGGGCAGGATCCTCAGAATTGGCAAAAACAAGATAAAAATGTCCCAAAATTATAATCTTAAGAACAAGAAAAAAATCACTTCCTTGTAATTAGCAACAAGAAAGCAAGACCAAAAACAAATAAAAAACAAAAATAAATAAATACAAAAAATTATATAAGCTCATATAAGCATTAAGATTCTAATTATTTTTAGAGTTTTATACACTTCAAAATTAAGTTGACCAATGGATAGGTGTGGTGGTAATAAGTTAATTTCCTTTAAAGGTTTTGATTGCTAGCAAAACATCAGTTAAATATAGAATGACTTGGTTTGAAAATACCTAAAAAAGGGGAACAAATACACAAGGGGTAAGGCCTCAAATTGAAGTTTTAATTACCTCCTTCGCGGCATCCAAGCGTACAACGCATAGTGCCCGTGTTAAAATGTCAGTTCTTTTTCTTGAGAAGTTTTAAATATTTACACCACTACCTTTACCCATGAAGGTAGTGGGGATATCTTAAGAACCCCAATATTGAGCCTGAGAGCTTGATACAGTCTCGAATTTGAATCAACAGGACATCAATACACCTACATTTTGTCTGTGGTTTGAATTTCTTAAAGACAGCATTTGATATGATAAAGTTTTATCGTATCTCGCATCATGATCTAGTTCTAAGGCATATCTTTTAGAGAATTAAGAAAATTATCATCAGCGTAATATTAGAAATATAGAAGATACTTCCACGCTTCAAATGAACCTGTTGTTCGCTAGACCACGGTGTACCCAAGGCCATTAAACATCGATGTTTTTTTAAGGTATTTATCATTATCAAAACAAACAGTGCTCACTATAAACGTGAGGATCCACGAGTACAATGATAAAAACAGTTAACTTCTTGAACTTTAGAGCACAGAAAATAGGCATAAAAGAGGGATTTGCAAGGAGGGATATTGTAAGGGGCAACCTCTCTAACCTAAAATCAAACCGTCAGAATTAAAGTCATTCTTCGAGTGATCAAACCCAAGGTTTGTCTAGCCCCAAGAGCAAAATAGGAATAAAATTTTCCAAGAGCCCTCTGCCCCAAGAATGAACAATCACATGGTGTCAGAATCATCCTTGGAATTGCCTCCAAAATCAAGGAACGAAGGGGGAGCACGGTTACTCAGAGAGCCCCCCCCCCCACCCAAAAATAAGATAAGTCGTCAGATTTCATAAATTCATTAAGCGACCAAGTCACTAGGGTAAGTCTACCACAGGGACAAAGTACGAACAAAGTTTCTTAGGACAATTTCTGTTTTTAACAAATCAGGCTTTAGCCTCTATGGACACGGGCTCAAGTCTGTATTTGATGTTAACTATTAGATTACTTTATGAAACATTAAAATATACATGTGTAGCCCAACTGAAGTTCAATTTTTGCCAGATTTGTTGAATTTAAAGGAGTATGAATCACGTCAATGACTGATGAATTTAAAACAATTTAAAATGAACCGTAAAATAACTACATCTACTGCTAGCAGATAATTAAATTACAGTTCACAACTCAGTTGCTATTTTAACAGCGTCTGAAGAACTAAAATTGGGGTAGCAATTCCATCAACTTGAGAAAGTACAGATCATTATATAGCCCAAATCTGTTAAAGCTGGGTTCTAAAATGCATTTTTCTTTTTCTTTGAGAAAGAGAAGGAGAGGAGGAGAGAGAGGGAGAATGAGAGAAAGAAGTGCCCTAATTTGTTTATTTTACGGAGAGAGATGGCGAGAGGTGGGGGGAGAGAGATGGGAGCAAAATTGCCTCTTTTTTTAGATAGAGAGAAAAGAGAGAGAGTGAGAGATAGAGAGAAAGACAAAGATACATAGAGATAAATAGATAGACAGATAGAGAGAGAGAAAAGAGAGCTAATTGAATTACAAAGTAAATATTTGGAGGAAACATATTTTGTACAGACAAGTATATCTGAATAAATTTAATTCATAAAGTCGCTATCGTCCGTTCAAGCAATAACGTTTCAAGTGAATTTCCTACCAAAGCTTTTTAAACTATAAAAAGCCAATTATTTTTTAACACTGTTCACTTTTTATTAACACTTTATTTAACACTTTTTATTAACACTGTTCAATCGCAAAAAAATTGCAAAGGACTAAAACAGAAACTGAAAGAATGAACTCCTAATACAAAGATGTCACATTACAGATGGATATATAAATACTGAAAAGAAAGAAAAAACACTTAAATCGACTGCAAATATGGTATTTTGTTGATAGTTGAAACACTAAGAATAAACATACCATAATTGGTTGATTAGATTTAGGAGCTTGGCGGAATGTTTCATCTTCATCATCTGTCTCAGGTGGTGGTGGACGAGGAGGTGGAATTTCACCTCCTGGAAGAGGTGGACGTGGAGGAGCAGTAGCATCTAATAATAAGCGAATATTAGTATGTGATACATAGAAGACGATTTTAGAATGTTAAATTGGGTGCGACTGTCGCTTATTTACTTTTTTTCATCTGTTCAAACCAAAACAATTGCCAGCAAAAAAAAAAAAAAAAAAAAAAAAAAAAAAAAAAAAAAAAAAAAAAAAAAAAAAAAAAAAAAAAAAAAAAAAAACTGGAGATATATCTCAAAGACCGCGAGATGTCTCCGTTTTTGGTCATTCTCTCTTGGAGATGTCCTGCCATCTGCTGACTCCTTCACCTTATCCATGGCTTAACAGACCAATAAAGCCAAAGTGATAAAACCAAAGGATTAACGGCATTCTAGATATATTATTAAATAAAATAAAAAACTAGTTTTTTTAACTGAAAGTAAGGAGCGACATTTAAAATTTAAAACGAACAGAAATTACTCCGTGTATGAAAGGGGCTGTTCCCTTCTCAACGCCCCACTCTATACACTAAAGTTTGGCTCTTTCTCTCAATTCTACTTTATTAAACAGTAAAAAACTTTAGCGTAAAGAGCGGAGAGAATTTTTTTATAGAAAATCCCGCGCCCTTTTCATTGAATTTCTCTTCCCTCATGACATATTCCTCCAAGGAAAGATCCTCCTACATAGCCCCCTCCCCTCAACCCCACCCTCAAACCAAAAAAATCCCCCTGAAAACGTCTCTACACTTCCCAATAACCATTACTGTATGTAAACACTGGTCAAAGTTTGTAACTTATAACCCCTCCCCCAGGGACTGTGGGGAGTAAGTCATCCCCAAAGACATAGTTATTATGGTTTTCGACTATGCAGAACAAAATGTCTATCCAAAATTTTGATCCGTTGATTTGGGGAAAAAAAATGAGCATGGGAGTGGGCCTTTCGATATAGGGTTCTCCCATACGCTGAATGCGATGGTGTGATTTTCGTTAAGATTCTATGACTTCTAGTGGGTGTTTCCTCCTATTTCCCAAAATAAGGCAAATTTTCTCAGGCTCCTAACTGTTGATGACAAAGACTAAATTTGGTGAAACTTATATATTTAAAATCAGCATGAAAATCCGATTCTTTTGATGTATCTTTTAGCATAAAAATTCCGTTTTTTAGAGTTTCGTTTACTATTGAGCCGGGTCGCTCCTTACTACAGTTAACTGTTTGATATACCTGGTGCTACGAGAAAAAAAGCAGCATAGTGGGTTTGCTTGGTATAAAATTTTAGGTTGTTTCTAATCTTATTTTGCGACATCTTTCATATTTAATTGGTTAAACTTAACAAATATGAGTTTTAAATAGTTTATTATTTGGCGCTGTATTTGCTTCATCATTTTCTTTGTTTGACATCGTAGTCACTTTCCGTGTCACGGTGGCAACGCGTGGTTCAAAATACCCACCACTCTTACACTTCTTTTTGTTGGGAACAATTTTTTTTTTTAAGACTTCAATAGTACGGATTAAAGTTGAAAGAAAAGTAAATAGATTAAATAAATTATCCGCGATGATCACGAAAAACAATTAAATTATTAACATCTATTTGTTGCTTTAATTCTCAATTATTATTTTTAATGACGAAGGAATATAGCAAAAACATTTGGATGTTCCAAAAAAGTAGAAAAAAGCAAAAGTAAATAAAATGAATATCCCGTAGCAACACAGCGGTCTGTTTCAAAAGCTTCGTTATCTCAAATTCTAAGCTTACACCATTCCTTCTCGGAAGTGCAATCTGCTCATCCAAAGCAACTCTCTACAAAAGCTCTTTTTACGAGAACATAGGAATGTTCAAAAGAATAGAAGAGGACAGACAACATGTTTCTCCACTGGAAGTCACCTATCACCAAGGAAAACCAAAGAGCACGCTCCATAGAAGGTACGAGCGCAACAGTAGAGATCTCTAGACGAGACTCATCCCGGAGTGGGTGGACATCTACGCAACGGCCAACTTGAGGGAAGATTGGAGACTACTCATTGACGCCCTGTGTCTCTGGAGGAACTAAGGTCTAAAGTACGGTAATGGTAGTTTTAAAAATAAAACTGTCAAGATGAGGGCCAGCTCATTACTACTGTGGGCACCACAAACCTCCCTACAAAAAAAGGAAAAAAAAGAAGAAATGGTAACTATAAATACAAACCACCTGTTACACCAATGATGACTGTTACACCAATGATGCTAAATGGTGGAGATTTTAAATCTTAAAATTTAAATGAGATAAAAAGATTTTTAATATTTTATTGCAACCAAAACCACTTTTCCTGCCAAGACCACTTTTAGCCACAGAGAAAAGCGATATAAAGGTTTCTCATATATGTGCAAGAAACTTATATAGGCGGCATCTGGTCGAAGTGCAGTGGGGCAGACAGGCTATTCACAAGCTGATTCCCTTTAGACAGAACACATTTTTTCTAAAGTACATAAGTTAGTATAATAGGGACCCAAAATTGAGGCCCACTATCTAAAGTATAAGACTGCATACTGAGGACTCAACTATGGTAATGGGTCACAAGTACGGTGACAAGCCTAAACCATTTTTTCCTAGAAAAGCGGCAATTTTTGACAGAGCAAAAAATTTAAAACCTCAACATTTTTCAAAAGATTTATAACATTAATAAAAAAAAAACTACAATTTCGTCCCTTGAAATAGAGGTGGCTGCTGCACAACCATGTCAGGCTGTTCAAAAACATTGACAATATTGACAATTTCATTGACAATAACATATTGACAATTTCATCGCAAGGCTGTTTCAGGAGTGGTCGTCCCTCCTGCAGCAGTAGTGTCGATATGGTGTTTTTAAGTAACTGTGCTGTACTGTCTGTGTTCTTTTTTAGTGCTCCTTCTTTTTGCTTTTTTTGCAGTGACGCGTAAGATAATAAATTAGTCAACTGGGTAATATGGCCTTGCATATGGGTCACATAATCAATAAATACATCTTTATAGCCTCAGTATGTCTGTGAATGACAAATTTTAAGCCTTTCCCATACACCTCAATTCATGCACATAAGGTTTAATTAATAGCAAATAACGTTTCACAACAGCAATGAAGAGCAGGATACAACAATCCGAATAAAGTTACGTGACATCGGTCAAACATACAGGACAAAGTTAGTTTAAATTAGACTTTTTAATATAATTATTATATAGACGTGCGCTTCTACTTTCTGTGATCATTCTATCCATTACGCTTCAGGTACTTTTCCCCCTTCTTAATAATGGTAATTTAAAAAGAATCCGGATAAATTATTTCAAATTTTGCAAATTTCTTCTGTATCCTCCACATTGGACAAAAAACCGGATTCTTGTTAGAATATTTTTAGTTCCCGATACAACGTTAAAGTTGGAGATTCTTCACAGATAACTCTCCAGTACAGCTTCTGCGCGCCTATCCCCTCACCACCGTCTTATCCGTTTTTTTTTTTGTTGTTTTTGCGTGTGTATTTGTTTTTCTCTTTGTGTTTTTTTTATATTTATTTTTACTCCAAGATATTTACTTTATGTAGCGTGTGGATGAAAAATAAAATAAATAAATAAATAAGTAGGTCAAAACGAATCAAGGAGAGTTTTCAACCGCCAAAGTATTTAAGCAAAATAAAGTTTCGTAACAATAAAAGTTGTTCTTTGAGCCTGTAATGATGGAGCCCTCTCTACTTATTCCTAAAAGTATCTTTTTTCACAGCCCCCACCCCCAAAAGGAAAAGGTTGATCTGCAACAAGACAATTCGTTTACCATACTAAGATTTAAAAGACTCAATTTTTACTTTCTCCCCTTCAAAATTAAAATAATAAATTATTAAAAATATTTTATGGGTGTTTTCATGAGCTCATTACTTTTGAAATCTAAATTTTACTAATATGCGCAGTAAATAACACTGGAGATTAAGAATTTCGAGCACATGACAGCTTTTCAAATCTAACTCGGCTGAAATCAACGTCCTTCTTTTACATAGCGTTCAAGCTAGCTAGTATGTTGCAACTTCTTTTTTTCACTTCTTTTTTTTTCTTTGTTTTTAGAAGGCTAGGTTCTCTATAACAAATGGCCGATAGTATCGACACCAATAGGTTTCAGTAGAGGAACCAGGAGGTCTAGTACTAAGGCCAAGATCAGAAGGAGGAAGATCGATGGAATTTCTCATCTTTTGCAAGAAAGGCAACGAGTAAAAGAATGGAAATGTAGAATCACAAGATGTTTTGGATTGTAAAAGAGCCAAAACAAATAAAACGACCAATATGAGAGAAGAAGAATGACTAATCCCTGACAAAACAGGCAAATGTTTCTAAACTGAGAACATTCGTTATTGCTTTAAAAAAAATAAGGAAAAATGTAATAATACCCTAATTTAGCAGTTATAAACTGCAGGTAGCACACCCCCAATGAATAGGTAGTGAGGTGATCGACAGACAGTGGCGTCAATTGACGAAAATTGGGGGGAGGATAATATATTTTTGAAATCAAAGGGGAGAGGGAGGAGGGTAAATTCGTCATTATTTCCAATGCAAGTACCAAAGAAGGGTATTTTTCGATGAAAACATGTCAAAAAAATTATTTTTACAAATCTAGGAGAGTAGAACAAACAAAGTTAGGGGGCACATCCCCCCCCTGTTAATTGGAACTGCTGTCAGAGCTATTGAAATTATAAAAACTCGTGAGTAAGGGTGAATACAAATAGCGAAAAAAGGCTTCGCTCCATTTGTAAAATGCAAATAATTGTCAAAATACCAAAAACTGAGATTAGATGTTGTGTTTTATTGGATAATAAAATACCATTGGATCCAACATTACCTACTCGTATACTATCCACTGGACCCAATGGGTAGTATACGAGAGATAACGACCTTCCAAACCACACTTAGGGGTAATACCATTCCCAAGGTGTAAATGAGGAACATGATGGAAAGCTATTGGTCTAGCAAGGATAACAACAAAGGGGGCAGGATGGGAAAACATCGCCTTTGGAGAAAGACATATGCAAAAAGTGCGAATTCTTGTAGTTATCAATTGTGAGGGGAAAACGACACTTAAAAAAAAAAAACGAACACCATGTCTTCCCCCATCTTCATCAGAGAAGATTGCTCTGGCTTACATTCTTCTATATAAAGTACGTGAAAAGGGCTAAAAGGGCTGAAAAAGGGCTATCTCAAATGTAGTCCAGGATAACAACACGAGAATATTGGAATAAAATATAAGCATTGCAAATAAAGCATCAAACCAAGATTTCCCAAAAAAACTGCATAATATGCCCCTTAAAGGTAGGAGTTACTCCTCCCCCACATGCAACACCTCTGCCGACAACTATAGTACATGATATCACATTAACCCTTGTAATCGAGAACGCGTTCGCAAGGCGTACATCAGGTTTTCCCGTCTGAAGTACCTTTAAGGGGCATATGTTTTTATATATATTTTATAATATTGGTATTAAGCCAATCACCATGCTTGCAACTATTGTTAGTTCTACCTTCTATTTGCTGGTAATTTGCGTACGTGTGAAATTCCTTGTCAGGAGAGATTATTTGTCGAAGCATTGATTGTAAGTCTGCACCTGAACTACAAGTCGCATTGTTAGATCCAAGGCTGCGACTTGTCGCGTTGTTACTTCCACCATGCTGAGATGATTGAAATGCTGACAGAACAATTAAAATAAGCTTAGAAGGTGGTAGTGTGTAAGCCATACATCATTTCTCTTCTTTTCTTTCTATTTCTTTTTTTTCAAAATTTTATATGAAAATTTATATCATCCTTTAATCATTAAAAAAAATTAACTTTTTTCCCCTTGAAGAAGAACTGAAGGTCTTTTTTGTCAATGAGCAACAAATTATCCACACAGATATCGAATCAATTTCTAAATCGATCTCGATGTCAAATCGGTGTACGCTTTAGATTTGATGTAAAATTCATAAAACCAACTTTGTAGATTCGTAGGCACATTGGCCACAAAATATTAAAGTATTTTAACAGTCAATTTTACTTACAGAAAGTGATAGAAAGTACCATTTTCAAACTCAAAAAGAGCATAGAAACTTCTGTTGTCTCTGACAAATTGAATAAGAAAAAAAAATTAATGACAAACTTAATAAGAAAATTTAATGAAATATTCAACGAGTAAAAATGGAAAGTTTCAGATCGTCTATGAGAAAAAAAAAATCATTTATCCAACTAAATCATGAAGCTAATTCTAAAAACTTAAAAGCCAATTTTTCCTCTACCTTTTTGTACTTATTTTTCCTATACGTTTTAAATAGCCTATGATTGTGTACTAACATTACCCAAACAATTTATAAATAACAAAAAGGTTTAAACACTACTGAATATGCCTAATTCATGAAAATTCATGTTAGGTTCAAATAAACTGAACTGAAATCCAGATTTTAATAAAATTCAAAATTGTTTCTTTTCAATTTTTCTGTAGTTCTACTGGTTAATGCTGCTCTCTCAATGGCACTAGTAGGTTTTATTGCCTCTCAATTGTCTCTTATCAGTTTCACACTCACTGTACTTTATCAGTTTCACACTCACTGTATCTAGTACCCGGTTAAACCCTACCCCACGAATTTTCTTAAAACTTCTACAAAAAAAAATACATAGAAACAATTTTTGTTGACATTTGTAAGAGTTGTTTTTGGTACCCCCCCCCCCCCCAACACCTCCCTCCATACTATAAAGAAAAAAATTCTCGACACTGCCCTGCTGTAGATAGAAGTAAACACAGATAAATTAAAATCTGAATATTTTCTAGAGTAAAATATTTGGACATAATAACCAAATCATTGGGTTCACTCCCGTCAGTTGTCTTATGGGTTAATTGTTATTATTGTTTAACTATTGGAAATTTTATAGTTATTGTTATTATAATCCTTTATTAGTTTGTATTATGGTCTTACTTAATGTAGTGACCGAGCTACTCAACAGCCGAACTGGTGAAAAGTCAACGCAAATGTAATAGTTGATATATTAAGAAAATTTCCCTAATTTTCTATAGAATTCATTTTACAAAAGTCCTTGACACTAGCAAAATGAATAAATGATTCCATTTTAAAGCCTCAGTGAAGGTTTTTCTTTCTACATAATGCAGAAGTAAGAGCAGTGAAAGTTGTTTTTGGAAACATAGTTGAAGTTTTTGCTCTACGATTCCTTAGAAATTCTCCGAAATCCTTAGAAATCGGTTTCCCGGAAGAAAATTTCAGAATTATAACCCGGAAAGAAAATTCATGCCCCTCTAGAAATGAATGCACTGAAGGTTGTTTCCAGAAATACAGTCGAGGTTATTGGTCAATGATTCCTTAGAAATCATTAGAAATTAGTTCCTCAAAGGAATTTTGGGATTATAGCCCAAAAGGAAATTACCTTTTAAAATTACTTTCAATCACAGCTTGGAGTGAAATAAGGACTTTCGATCCTGTTGAATCACTCCTTGTGATGACAGTTGCATACGTGGTTGATTAGATTCTGGTGGAAGATTCTGGCGCATCCCAGTCAAATCTCCGCGGTTTGTCACTCCACTCAGCATCCAGACGGCGTTTGAATACATCTGTTGATTCAGCAGAAGAAGTGTTCTCCTTGAGGTTGTTCCAGAGGTTCACAATCCGGTTCGAGAAGAAGCTGCGTCTTGCTCCAGTCCTTGCATGAAGTTTGTGGATTCGTTTTGGGTGTCCTTGTATTATGTGGGAGGAATCAATCTCCAGGAGCTCATTTTCTTGATTGGTAGAGAGGAGTTTGTGCGCCTGGATCTTGTCCCCACGTTTCCGCCTGTAGACTAAAGAGGTGAGGTTGAGTTCCCTCAGCCGTTCACTGTAGGGCTTGTTTTCCATAACGGCAATCAGCTTAGTGGCATTGAATTTGCTCAAGAACTACCTCGTCCTTTTCGAATCGAGGAGTGGCCAGGATGGTCCCCGTCTCCAAGCTCGATCGTACTAGTCCTTTGTAGAGCTTGGTGATTACATGTCTACTTCTGCTGGTAATGCTGTGTTTAATGATGCCTAGGGCTCTGGTAGCATTGGCTGAGATCGTCTATGAATGGGAGCTAAAATTCAACTGGGAATCTACAACAACTCCAAGGTCTCTCTCCTCCTGGACATGCTCCAGTATATGGTGACTCCCTGGGTTTTGGGTCATAAGGTACTGTTGCTTGGGGTTGTTGTGTCCGAAGTGCATGACCTTGCATTTTTCAGTGTTGAATTCCAGCAACCATCTTTTGACCCAGGAGCACATGTGGTTGAGATCAGTTTGGAGGGATTGGAGGGCAGAAGGGGTGTTGGCAGGACCTATGAGCTTTGAATAGTCCGCATAAAGAGTGGTTTTGTTACTGGTGATAAGGGCTAGCTCATTTATGTATATATTAAAAAGACTTTGGCCCAGAACACTGCCCTGGGGGACCCCGCTGGTGACTTTGACTTCATCAGAGAGTGCGTGACTGTTTGGTAATGTGGTCACTTTCACTTGCTGCGTTCTGTCCCTAAGAAAATCCTCGATTCAACTGATCACTTGTGGACTAAGAGATAGGGTACGTAGCCTGTGAATGAGGTAGCGGTGACAAACTTAGTCGAAAGCTTTGGCTAGATCCAGCAAGATTATTCCCACTGGTACTCCTTTCTCTAGTAGGTCACTTACAAGACTGTAAGACTTAAGAAGGTTTGCATCGACCGATCTATTAGAACGAAAACCATGCTGGCTACTGCTAATGAGTGAGTTAGCCTCAAACTGGTTAATGATGCGTTTGTTGGCAATTCTCTCCATGACCTTGCATGCCACATAGGTAAGGCCGATAGGTCTACAGTTTGCTGCTGAAGTTTTGCTACCCTTCTTATGAATTGGGATGACTATTGCCTTCTTCCAATCCCTTGGAAGCTTTCCTTGTGTTAGCGACAAGCTGATAAAGCAGGGCTTAGTTCCTTCAGCAGTCGTGGACTCAGACCATCATGTCCAGTCGATTTGTTGGCATGAAGCTCCTTAAGCTGTTCGGTTACTTCTTCGAGTGTGACCGGTGAGTATAACATTGGGAAGAGAGTGTGAGCCTGTTCTGCTAGTGTGAGGGTTGGCTGGGGGTCATCCTTAGAAAACACTGAGACAAACGGCTGATTCAGAAGGTTAGCTTTTTCGGGGGCGCAGGAAGAGACTGAGCTGTTATTTTCCAGGTCTGGCACTGAGTGTCTGCCTGGTTTTTGCAAGGAGATATGTTTCCAGAATAACTTAGGGTTTTCCTTGACATTTTTGGCCAGATGTTCTTCGTAGTTTGCAGTGAGTTTCCGTGTTTCTTTTCTGAGGAGGTTCCTGGCGATTTTGTACTTCTTGTATACTGTTGTAGTTTTTTGTTTCACGAACTTCTCCCAAAGTTTTTTCTTCCTATTGCATAGTTTCTTGATTATTGGGGTGAGGAAAGGTAGAGTTTTCGGTTTCTTTTTCCATGTCACACTGGTGTGTTTCGCTTGGCTCTCTAGTAGGGTATTTTTGAGGGTTAGCCATGAAGCTTCCAAATCATCTGAGATCAGAGTTTCCAAATTGGCTCTATCAGCTCTTCCACCATCATCTTGTAATTAGTAAAGGATTGCTTAGTATATTTTGATGGTTTGGAGTTGAGTTGTATAGATGAGGACTGGCATGTGGTCACTTGAGCTAATCGGCTCAAGAAACTTTACCTCTAAAAAGCAAAGCAGTAAAAGTTATTTCCGTAACATAGTCGAAGTTATTGCTCTTTGATTCCTTAGATATCCTTAGAAATTTCTTCCCCGAAAGCAATTTCGGGATAATAATCCCCGAAGGGAAATCGCATTACCCTCTAGAAAGGAAAGAATTGAAAGTTATTTTCCGAAATATAGTTGAAGTTATTGGTCTTTGATTCAGAAATCCTCACTAGAACGTTGTCTGAAGGGTCACTAGTGGCCTCTAACGCCTGTTATGATATTATTCACTATACTTGCTATGGGATCTATTCACATAAACTGAAATTTTTAGAGAGCAAAAATACTGATACATTTTATCCCATAAAAAGGTTTTAAACATGAAATCACATTCAGCTTTATAGCTTTATGCCTCAGCAGCTTCATTATGCTTAGTTGTTAAAAGTTTAACAGATAGATACATAAATATAGCATTGAAAAAGACCCGAAAAGCCCTCAGTACTGTATCCAAAATGAGGGGTCACTAGCGGCTCGTTAGCGCCTGCTATGGTGTTATTTTATGTATTATATTATTTGTATATATTATTCTATGATCTTACTATATAGTATTATTAGTAAATTACAAAGGATGTACTCGGAATGTGAATAATAATGGAAGGAAACATAATAATCTTAAGATTGAAATCACGCGAATTGTTATTACTACTACCAATAACAACTCACCGCAGCACCAAGCCACCTGAGGCCGATACAGCTTCTGTCATCCTTTATCCGCAGAACGTGCCCTAGCCACCCCAACCTTTCTCACTATAGCCCTAGAAGGCAAGATTGAGCCATACTTTCCGTACAGCATACTGCTTGAAATACGGTCAGTCAGTCGGGTACCCAAGAAAATCTGTGGGCAAATTTTCTGGAAAAGATCTAGCGAATTTTCCGCCATTTTTGATGCTTCACAACCATATTTAACCACTGTCATCACCGCAGCTTCCAATATTTGAGACGTATCTTCCTATTCTTCCAAACATTTTTTCAACTGTGAATAAAATTCCTGGGCCAAGGCTATTCTGCTTTAGATATCTTCACTGCACCCTCACTACCGTCTTTACTTGTAATACTACCGAGGTAAGTGAAGCTGTCCACTTGATCGACCTTTTCGTCACCCAGCATCACCTCTTCATCTTCAGTTATTCCTAGCCTTAACGACTTAGTCTTCTTAACATTAATTTTCAAATCTATTCTAGCACCCTGAACTCGCAAAACCTCTAAAAGTTAACTTAAATCACTCCCACTCTCATCAAGAATACTTATATCATCAGCAGAAAAGTTTTTCTTCGCCATTTTATTCCGTGTTCTTCCATTGCCTTTCCTGTGCTCCTTAAGACAAAGTCAATAAAAATGATCCATATAAATGGGGATAGAAAACAACCTCCATAAGACTAAGACTAATCCTCCATAAGACTCCATAAGCTCCATAAGACTAAGTCCATCAAAATGATCCATATAAAGGGGGATAGAATACAACCCTGCTTAACTCCTGATTTAATACAATACCAGCAACTAACCTCATTTCCTACCTTAACCTCAGCACTGATAGCACTAATCATTTGAATTTATTTGTCTGGTTTATCATACAAGGAGAAGACCCTTGCTAAAGCTCTTCTATTAGCTGATTCAAACGCTTGCTCATAATTTATAAAACTTAAGACTAAAGGAGTTTGGTAACTCAGACCCTTCTCAACTATTAACCTAAGACACATCCTCTACCCTTCCTAGAACCATTATTTTTGAGTTGTTTAAGGTTTGTAAGATACTATCAGACACAGTGACGGTAAAATTTAAGAGACAGTTAAGTTAAGAATCTCTGGATATTTCGGTCATATATGCAGTAGCCATCCTCATCAGATAAAATGAATTGTTGTATGAATTGCATTAATCAATAGGATTTGTTCCTATGGAACGGTTATTTTTACATCATGGAAAGGCAGTGTGGTCTTCAAAATACCTGTGCTGCATCTAAAACGTATCCAAGATATCAGCTATATATATATATATATATGTATATTTTCAATATTTAATTAACCGGTAGAGTTTGATGTTTACACGCTACTTTGACTCTAGTTAATTCTCCAGGCTCTGTTTAAATCGGTTACAACGTATTGTTAGGGGGATGGGATGTCGGAGATACCGAGCCTAATCTGGCAAAAATTAAACTGCTTGACGACCCCACCTAAAATTTCATTAAATCTGAATATTCCTATCTCTAGCAGAATACGGGAGAAGCTAATGATTTCTCTAGAATTCAAGGTAAGTAGGTGTCGACTTTTAGTTTTCTGTCATTTATAGTGATCTCTTATCCCTTATACTGATTACCCCTCTTAAACACTCTTATTCCTCTTATACTGATCTCTAGAAGTTATAACAAGACCGCCCAATCAATTCTAAATAGTTTGGCGACCCCACCTAACTTGTTAGGAATAGACCGTAGAATGGCATAGCCAAATAGAAAATATCACTCCGGTTGGATATGGGCTGGATTGGCAGGAATGAAATTGTCGGAGCCTAATTTGGCGAGAATTGAACTGCTTCTATCTTAATCAATTCTGAATCTTTGATTGTAGAATTGTTCAGGGACAACATTTTAAAATTCCCTGAACTTAAGAAAGGAAGCATCTACGGCTAAGGTTACTATATTGATGGTATATACGTTACTATAACGTTACGATATTACCACAAAAATGTGCTCCTTCTCTCCTTCCCTGAAAAAGATTGTAGCATGTTTCAACTACAAATCAGACTTGTAGAAGAACCTGCTAAAATTAATACCAAACTTGCAATCCTTATTATTACTAAGAATTTTAAATAATATTATTAAAAATATTTTATTGTTATTAATAATTCTTATTGTTATTATATATTTGAAATTCTTATTACGACAGGTCTTTTGGAATGTAGCTTTTATAACGGTCGTAAATAGCTAAAAACGCAAAAAAAAAAACGTAAAACATAAAATTAAAAAAATATAAAATATTTCTTGTAAATTTAGCGTAATTTGTTTAATATTTTTCTTCTTTTTTTAAATTGCGTTCGGTGATTAGTAGAAAATTTTCTATATTGACTAAAGGTTATATACGCATATTCATACTTTTTCTAGTTTTGGAGAAAATAAGCCCAGGGATGCAGAAGACAGGAACAATGTACAATATTTTGAAGAAAACTATATATATGTATACCATCATTTTTGTTAGATGGATTTTTTGGTAGACCATCATTTTTGATGGTCTACCAAATGATGGTAGATTCCATCTACCATCATTTTTGGTAGATGGATGCTCATCTACTCATATATTGCAATAGTTTTAATCTCTACGGTTTCTTGTTTCCACTTTTAAGGCTTTTCATTCATATTTTTAGTTTTGTTTCTTTATAATAGCAATAAATTTTGTAAAATTAAAGAATAGTAATTCTTTAAGTAAGTAATTAATTAAGTAGTAAGTAATTAATTAAGCAGTAAGTAATTAATTAAGTAGTTAATTAAGTATAGTAAGAGTAATTAGCACTGATTTGTTTAGTCCTAGAATCCATTTAACTTTCTCAATACAAAAATATTTCTATGCATGGCTAATAAAACAAGCAAAATTAAATATATATATATATGTACCACCATTCTTGTTAGATGCATGATGGATGCTAACCTACTCATATATTGCAATATTTTTTCTATTTGATCCAGCATCTGTTCAGGTAATAAAACTATAGTCTAAAATCACTTTAGAAGACTACCATAAGATTGTTACCTTGACCGTACTGATCGAACCCGTTGATGGTGTCATCCATTGTTACACCTCGTCGTACTTGACCAACAGATTCAATTAGCTAAAAAATGTAAAGAAGGTGAGTTATTGAGACATTAAAACATAAAGAAAGTAGCAAATTGTAACTTTTTCAGTTACAATTAAAATTAAATTAAAAACAGAAAAAAAGGAAAGATTAAAAAGGAAAAGGCTAAAAGGAAAAATTAGAAAAAGGCTGATGATGACAATATGAAAGCAAATTAGCTAACGATAAAAATTTGAAATACAGAGAAAGGATTGTACTAAGTGAAAAAAGCCCAGAAACAAATCATGCCTCTAGGGTAACAACAAAAATCCAGGTCTGAGTAGTGTAAAAAGCCTAGGCCTTACTTAAATATTCCTGGGTTGAAGACTAATTGTGAGGATTAGAGTAAATCAGTGGCGTCAGTTAACCCATATCACGGGCGTGCATATTTTTTTAAGATATAAGGGGGGGGGAGTAAATTTATTTTTCAAGGGAGATTAAAAAAAAATACGCGGAACTACGCAATTCTTTAAAAAATCTCTACTACAATGGATTTCAGGGTAACCTCCGTTAAAATCAACGTATTTCTCCAGTTAGTGTTTCAGTCCTTTCAGGCCATTGTTGAAGAAATGAAGAAACCCCTTTATGAGCTATATTTTGTTGCGTGTTTTGCTCCATGGATGCTATTAAAATAGAGGTTACATAAAATAGAGGCTATTAAAATAGAGCTTTGGGAATAAATAAATTTCAGATGGAGCTAGGCTTAGGCTATAAGCTGGATATGACGGTAATTTCCACGAAAATGATCTCAGAACTTTTTTTAATGGGTGAAGAATGCACTGGGACACAATTATGATGGAAGAAGATTTCACGATGACGCTTTCCTGAACGCTTTTAGATGATTCTGCTTTTATTTCCTTGAAATTCATACGTAATAGGCTCCCGTGACAGTTTTTCGATCTTTAAAAGTCTACAAACAAAACTTGTGCAGAGTTCTACTAAACAGTTCTATGAGTTCTACTAACCTTGTTGACAGAAACGCCAGGTATTTTTTTTACTGTCCCTTGGTTTTTTCCAGATTTTTTTTTTCCATTGAAAGTACCAAACAAGATAGGTAACAAAATAGTATTCAGCAAAAATACCGAAAAAAGTATTTTCCAAAATCTAGGAAGGGAGCATTTACCTCCTCACCTCGCAGTTGATGACACTCCTGTCAATCTTACATAAAAATCATAACCTTTAATACACTATTCCCCCTATCCCTACATATTCTTTTCTTTTTTAAATACTTCTCTCCCCCTTCAAGACTTACCTCCCCCTCTCCTTATTCCATGCCCACTCTAATCCTCCTCCTTTTATCCATCATGATGCCATCAATAGCAAATCGACTGAAGTTAACCTCACTTTACCCCAGCTGTAGACGAAAATCTAGGTCTGGGTAGAAATAGAAAATAAGACCGTATATACGGGTTAGTGCGCCGAAAATTGATTATTTGTTTAAGTGAAATTTACAGCCTGTAATAGACTGTCACTAGTAGCTTTGTCATTTCATATTTGTCAAGACTTTAAGAAAAGTAGAAGAAAATTTATTAAACTATAAAATATCTGAAGACTATTAAAAAAAAAAGTTATCTGATGTTCTTTGGGGAAAAGACTTTCAATTATTTTTGGGCATTAATCCTCATTCTTATTTTTTAACAAGTGATAATAACACCTAATCAAACAGTTCGTGGTAACGAACTGTAGTAAGGAGCGACCCGGCTCAATAGTAAACGAAACTCTAAAAAACGGAATTTTGATGCTAAAAGATATATCAAAAGAATCGAATTTTCATGCTGATTCTAAATATATAAGTTTCATCAAATTTAATCTTTGTCATCAAAAGTTACGAGCCTGAGAAAATTTGCCTTATTTTGGAAAATAGGGGGAAACACCCCCTAAAAGTCAAAGAATCTTAACGAAAATCACACCATCGCATTCAGCGTATCAGAGAACCCTAAAGCAAAACTTTCAAGCTCCTATCTACAAAAATGTGGAATTTCGTATTTTTTGCCAGAAGACAGATCACGGTTGCGTGTTTATTTATTTGTTTGTTTGTTTCTTTTTTTTTCAGGGGTGATCGTATCGAGCAAGTAGTCCTAGAATCTCGCAATAGGGCTCATTCTAACGGAAATGAAAAGTTCTAGTGCCCTTTTTAAGTGACCAAAAAAATTGGAGGGCACCTAGGCCCCCTCCCACGCTCGTTTTTTCCCAAAGTCAATGGATCAAAATTTTGAGATAGCCATTTTGTTCCGCATAGTCGAAAACCATAATAACTATGTCTTTGGAATGACTCACTCCCCCAAAGTCCCTGGGGGAGGGGCTGCAAGTTACAAACTTTGTCCAGTGTTTACATACAGTAATGGTTATTGGGAAGTGTACAGACGTTTTCAGGGGGATTTTTTTGGTTTGGGGGTGGGGTTGAGGAGAGGGGGCTATGTGGGAGGATCTTACCTTGGGGGAATATGTCATGGGGGAAGAGAAATTCAATGAAATGAAAAGGGCGCGGGATCTTCTAGCATTAATATATAAAAAAAAAAAAATGAAAAAATAAACATGAAAAAGTTTTTTCAACTGAAAGTAAGAAGTAGCAATAAAACTTAAAATGAACAGAGATTATTATGCATATGAGGGGTTCTAAAAATACTTTAGCATAAAGAGCGAGGTATTTAGGAGGAGATAAATACCTTACTCTTTAAGCTAAAGTATTTTTAGTAATTTCAACTATTTATTCTACGGCCTTTCTGATTCAGAGGTCATTCTTAAAGATTTGGGACAAAACTTAAGATTTAGTGTAAAGAGCGAGGTATTAACGATGGGACAAACCCCCTCATATACATAATAAAAATATAAGAATATAAAAAGTTTGTTACGTAAGTTAATTCTTAAGTTACGTATATTTTTTACTAATAAAAACGTTCGTTAAAAGTTAAAAGGTCTAGTTGCCTTTTTAAGTAACCGAAAAATTGGAGGGCAACTAGGCCTCCTTCCCCACCCCTTATTTCTCAAAATCGTCTAATCAAAACTAAGAGAAAGCCATTTAGCCAAAAAAGAATTAATATGAAAATTTCATTTTAATAATTTATGTGCGGAGAGCCAAAATCAAAAATGCATTAATTCAAAAACGTTCAGAAATTAAATAAAAAAACTAGTTTTTTGAACTGAAAGTAAGGAGTGACATTAAAACTTAAAACGAACAGAAATTACTCTGTATATGAAATGGGTTGTCCCCTCCGCAATCCCTCGCTCTTTACGCTAAAGTTTGACTCTTTGCCACAATTCTGCTTTTTAGAACAATGAAAAGCTTTAGCGTAAAGAGCGAGGGATTGCGGAGGGGACAACCCATTTCATATACGAAGTAATTTCTGTTCGTTTTACTTTTAATGTGACTCCTTACTTTCAGTTCAAAAAACTATTTTTTTTTATTTAATGACTGCATAAGGCTAGTAATCACTTCATTGTTTGATTAAACGCCATCAAACAATGAAGCCATATATTATATATATATATATATATATATATATATATATATATAAATATGTATATATATATATATATATATATATATATATATATATATATATATATATATATATATATATATATATATATATAAATATATAAATATATATATATATATATATATATATATATATATATATATATAAATATATATATATATATATATATATATATATATATATATATATATATATATATGTATATATATATATATATATATATATATATATATATGTATATATATATATATATATATATATATATATATATATATATATATATATATATATATATATATATATATTGTATATAAATGACTGCATAAAGCTAATAATCAATTCATTGTTTGATTAAACGCCAAAATAGATAAAAAAAAACCTAAGCACTGGATTTGGCCAAATTAAGGGTCAGACAAGCTTGTGAAATTCAGATATTTATCAACTCCGTTTCAGAGAAGTAAACGTTAAAACTTATCTTTTCATTTATTATCCTCATTTATTTATTTTCGTCTATATGTATATATATATATATATATATATATATATATATATATATATATATATATATATATATATATATATATATATATATATATATATATATACATATATATATATATATATATATATATATATATATATATATATATATATATATATATATACATATATATATATATATATATATATATATATATATATATATATATATATATGTATACATATATATATAAATATGTATATGCATATATATATATGTATATTTATTGTACATATATCTATTTTTTATTTATTTGTATTTATCATATTTATTTGTTCATAAATATCATTCAAAGTTCAAGGGCTTTGTTTCATAGCAGCAACAGAACGTGGAGCTTTGTTAAAGGTAAATTATTAAAGATAAATTTCTGCACTTGAAACTTCAAGGAAAATTTACCTCACTTATGGGATGAGTAATTATCCTGAGATAGAGAATTAAAAAAAGGATGACAAAAGCTATAAAAAAAAGAATTATAGGCCGCGATAATGATCAATGATATTTTTCAGCTTTCAAATCAAAACTTTGTAAAGTACCAACGATTTATTATATTCGGAGTTATAAATATTATTTATGTAAAGTATATTACTTTTATTATATTATTTTATATAATTATATTATTTTTATATCATTATTTTATGTATTATAACATTTGTATATATTATTTTATAACATTATTTTTATCATATTAGTAAATTACAAAGGATAACTGGCTAAGTGGGAACTAGCACAACTGTATATATCTTAAAAACTAAGAAAATCAGGATGGAATTTTTAATTAAAAAGACCTTAACGTGCAGTTTTTGTGAGCTGCGGGTGCCAAATTTAAAAAAAAGAAGCATGGCTGAAAAATCCACAAAGCTCAAGCTAAAAAATAGACTTTAAACAGCTAAAGAAGATGTAGCTTTCCTTTGAAGGTGTATATTTCTCTTTGGGAGTCTAACGAAAAGATCGTTTTTGAATATTTATAGACAAAAAGTTCTGTCAAATTATACTGATTAGTTTTGCTTATTGATTTTCACGGTTCAATTAGGCAACACTGTCGGTAATGCGACACTTTCGTAAAAACCTTGCGATTTTTAAACAACCAAAAGAAAAACCACTGATTCTATGGTATAAATGGACCTAAGAAGGGGCCAGGTGAAAAATGTTTTATTTTGACGTTCTCGGTAATTTATCCAAAACCCATCTGCTTTCCATAGTCCGATTAAATTTACTTAACTTTTTCGCACGCTGACTGGTCTGCGTTGCGCAGGTACCGATATCCTGATTGATAAAAAAAAAACGTAAATACTGTGTCTGAACCATCACAATAAATGAACTATTAGAAATATATTTAGAAAAATATATTAGAAATATATTTTCATTCTGGTGCCATAATAACAAGCGTGCAAGGAACAAACGCTCAAACCCGTTTGAACCAGTTCTGTTATGCCCCTATGAAAGCTGCTTATAAAAGAGAAAGCAAACTATTATTGGTAGATAATGATAATGTTTTGATAAAAAAAGTTGAAACATTTTGATAAAAGTAGAAATATTTGGCTCTTCCAGTCAATGCAGTTGGCCTTTTAAATGAATACAGCTAGAAATTTGGTTGCATACAATGTTTGCAGAGCATGTGCTTCCATCTTGTATGTACGTTTAATTTTCTTGGGTATTCTCAAAAAGTACGAGATTATTGCTTTTTATTGCTCACATGCGTTCGTTCCGGGAGCGGAGCAAACGCTCAAACCCGTTTGAACCAGTTCTGTTATGCCCCAATGAAAGCTACTTATAAAAGAGAAAGCAAACTATTATTGGTAGATAATGGAAGTAATTTGGTAGTAATAATGGAAGTTGGAATTTAGAAAATTTTCAGCTAAAATAGTGTAATTTAAGATACAGTCTCCAAGATGATGGTTTAGAGAGTATTCAACTAAAATAATAGTGTCAAGTACTGCTTTTTAATGGTTGCTTTCCCATTTTCTTCTAAATCTTAAAACCTCCTTTCAAGGTTCACTTTTGTTTTGTGGCCGGGAGTGCAAAACATGGTTAATACGATAGATTGCTCATTTGAGAAGATAGACCAGACAAGTGATGGATAATTTACAAAGTTTTTGATAAATTACCAAGGATATCAAAATAAGAACATTTTTGCCCCTGGCACATTAGGTCTATCTATACCTGAGAACCAACAATTTTTCATTTGGTAATTTAAAAGTTGCAGGGTTTTTAGGACAGTGTCACATTATCGTCAGTGTTGCCAAATCGACACATTGATGAAATTCTGCACTTGAGACACCAAGGATATATGACCTCATAAATAGGATAAATAATACTCCTCTACTAAAATAAAGTCTCAAGACACGTCGTAGCTATGAAATCAAAATAACAAAGTAACACAAACGGCAAAAAATAGATGTGACAAAATTAATTCCAATTTATTCTTAAATTAACTAGGTATTTAAAACTTCAAACTTATTTTAAATTTATTGAGAAAATTACTTGACATATATATATAAATTAAAATTACATATGCAATTTTATTTAAAATTAATGGACTATTAAAGATAGTTGTGAAGGTAATTGGTTTATTTTCTCTAAAATCACCCATTTCAATCAAAATTTATCTTTAACCAAAGTTATATTTTAAAACTTATATTTATGCTATAAATGGTCTGTTATACTAGAACAGAGTTTCACGTTACTTCGTAGTTATGAGACAATTCGGCAGAAATTGAGAAGTACAGAAAAATTACAACTGGACTTATTTTGAAAATTATATCTTCAAATTTCTTTAAAAGAGTAAATTGTATCAAATGTAGCTTTAAGCTCACTTTTGGAATGAGTAAACTTGCTGCACTAAACAAAGTTCAAGTCACCGCCGTGTGGCTTTAAGCTTTGATGTAGCTGTAAGCTTAATGTAGCTTTAAGCCCACTTTTGGAATGAGTAAATTTGCTGCACTAAACAAAGTTCAAGTCTCCGCCGTGTAGCTTTAAGCTTTAATGTAGCTGTAAGCTTAATGTAGCTTTAAGCTCACTTTTGGAATGAGTAAACTTGCTGCACTAAACAAAGTTCAAGTCTCCGCTGTGTAGCTTTAAGCTTTAATGTAGCTGTAAGCTTAATGTAGCTTTAAGCCCACTTTTGGAATGAGTAAATTTGCTGCACTAAACAAAGTTCAAGTCTCCGCCGTGTAGCTTTAAGCTTTAATGTAGCTGTAAGCTTAATGTAGCTTTAAGCTCACTTTTGGAATGAGTTAATTTGCTGCACTAAACAAAGTTCAAGTCTCCGCCGTGTAGCTTTAAGCTTTAATGTAGCTGTAAGCTTAATGTAGCTTTAAGCTCACTTTTGGAATGAGTAAATTTGCTGCACTAAACAAAGTTCAAGTCTCCACCGTGTAGCTTTAAGCTTTAATGTAGCTGTAAGCTTAATGTAGCTTTAAGCTCACTTTTGGAATGAGTAAATTTGCTGCACTAAACAAGGTTCAAGTCTCCGCCGTGTAGCTTTAAGCTTTAATGTAGCTGTAAGCTTAATGTAGCTTTAAGCTCATTTTTGGAATGAGTAAGCTTGCTGCACTGAACAAAGTTCAAGTCTCCCCCGTGTCTACGAAATTAATCCACAAAATTAGAATAATTAATTAAAATGACATAAACTATAAAAAGACTTGCGCAAAAATCATAGTCAAACCTTTTTTCAATTTTTTTTTTTTTTCAAGAACAAATGAGTAGCATAAACTATGCAAAAAAAAAAAAACAATGACAGAATTTAATTCTAACGGCGTGAGATGATTCTCTCCACTATGGCTATAAAAAGTTATGCGGAGCATATGGCTATACAAGTTATATGTGGAGCGATAGCCACTATCGCTTCACATAAACTATATAAAAAGATGAGCAAAAATCATAATCATACCTGTTTTTTTTCAGAATAAATAAGTAGTATAAAAGATGTACAAAAAATAAGAAAAAATTATACTTACAGCTTGAGATGATTCTCTCCACTTGCTTATGGCTTTTTGGTCTTTGATGTCCAAAGCTACACATTTCGCATCTTGTACTAATGGAGTTACCGCTAAAAGAGATAGAATGCTTAACATTTAAAACACAAAAAAGAATAACGTCCCATTAGGAAACATATATGTGTCATTCTATATTTATTGGTTTTTTTTAATCGTTATTTGATATCCATTATTAACAAAAACTTAAAACAGCCACGTCCCATCCAAATCCCAAAGCATGATATAGGAGGTATATTACAAATATAACTGGAATATACTTATAAAGTTAGTAGGTAGGTTCTAAGACCCATCGTTTTTTCTTTTTGGGGAAAATGGGGGGAGGTTACTTACTTTTATGTATTTTTTATTTAGTTTATACGGACGTTACTTTATAAGTAAAAAAAAGTCACTAAATCATACAACTACACGTAGCAAAAAAAATCAATTATTTTTTTGTTGCAAACTTGACTAAAATATCGCAAAATACAAAGTATTTTTGGTATTATATACCGGTAGTATTTAGTATTTTGGTTTGTATTCTTGTAGTATTTAGGACTTTTTTGCAACTCCAAAATTCTCAAGGGGGGGGGCACTTTATTTCTACAGTCTATTATTCCCATTTTATTAGATACGATAAGCTAATGACAGGATAATTTCTTGAAAATGATCGGCTTTTTGAAATAATCAAAATTATTCGATTTTAGGTCTTCAAACAAAAAAGTAAGGCGACTATTGTTATTTCAACGAGCATTGTAAAAAGTAAAAGAGTGAGTGACACAAGGCTCTGCTTTGGGACCGATTTTTTATAACATAAGCAAATACGACATTCCAATATGGTTACCTGAGGACAATATTTGCGGATGATATATGATTCATAATTCAACGTTCAAACAAATTTTTTCCTTTACTTTGAACGCAAAGAAACCCAATTTTTGGACCAGTTGTATTAAAACCAGGGTATGCTTCACGAGATGATTATTTGTATTGCCTGCTTGGAGTCCAAGTCACTTTTTAATGCGTTGAAGTCCACACTTTGACTGTGTTAGAATTTCGTGATCAGGGCATAATTTCTGAAAAGACACCTTCGTGCATTAAGACTAGGGCATATTGCTTAGATTTACAGTATCTGTTTGGAGATTAGTCATGGCTCTAAGTAGCTATTTTAATGCATCGAGGTCTGAGATTTAGATGTCATTGAATGATTGAAATCAGGGCATAATTTACGAGCAGTTACATTTATACATAAAGACAAGGGTGTAGTTTACAAGGAGATTGTTTATATTACTTGCTTGGAGATTAGACACGGGTCCAAAAGCTTTTTAAATACATTGAGGTCTGAGATATAAATAGCCTTAAATGATTGAGATAAAGGCATACATCATGAACAGGTACTTTCGTATATTATAACAAGGGCGTAGTTTATAAGGAAATTATCTATACTAGCTGCTTGGAGATTAGACATGGGTCCATATAGCTTTTAAAATGCATTGATGTCGGAGATCTAAATTTCCCTGAATGATTGAGTTCAGGGCATAACGTATGAACAGATACCTTCGTATATTATAACAAGGGCGTAATTTATAAGAAAACTAGATCTACGTTGCATGGGCAACGTGAGGTGTTGCGGCAACCTTTGCTCGGCTTCGCCGAGTAAAGTGTTGCGAGAGCAACACTTTGGTTTTGTTTCCTCGCTGCGACTAAACGCTGAAGTTGTTAATCTGTAAGGATGCTAAAATACATACTAGGTACACCAACTCACAAAAGTTGCAAACTCCTCATTGCTAAATATGATTGTAGCCTTACAGCTGATTATTACTTACAAGTCCCCTACATGTCTTACCACTGGAACCAAATTGGTCTTACCATCAAATACAACGGAAACAAAAAATAGGTACACCAACTAGTAAGAGTTGCGAACCCCTCATTGCCGAGGATGATTATGAGCTAACAGCCGACTGTTGCTTATAACTCCCCTATATGTCTCACAATTGGTATCGGCCTATTTTTGGTTTCAGTGTGTACCTTACTACTGAAGTTATCAACCCCTTTAAACTTTCTAACTGATATATCTCATGAAGGAATTTTTGTACAAAAAAATGAATGACATACACTTTGATCAACTCATCAAAAGCTATCGACTGCCGTCGAAAAAAAAAATCTATCTGTCTTAGTTCGAAAGTTGACTTTTTTGCCGTAGGCCAACTTTCTAACGTCATCACTTAGAAAGGAGCAAAGGATAAACTCTAATTTCTTTAGCAATGAGAGAACTTTTAAGTTTAAGAGGCACATCTGATACCATTTCCCTACCGCAATCCCAAGTGCGAAAAACCGAATGATAAACTCAGCTGAAATCACGAACAGAAATGGGTAGAAACAATAGATGGCAGCACTTTCGGACCCGTGGGAAAATGCCGCTTTTTTGCTTCTCTAAATTTTTCTATTTATCACTCAAAGAAGATATATTGGCTGTGGGGCAGGGTAACTGTCGCATATATTTAACACTTATAGATTTTAGTCCATCTTCAATTTGAAACTGGTGCCTGCCTGCTTGCCTGCTAGAACGGAGCTTTCCACTCGAAAGCAGAAACATGGTTTGATGAAACGAAAGCTTGGCTGCATAACTTCAGATAGTCCTCTCTGACATAGGCTATACAACTCCTCTTCACTTCACACACTATAGGCTCTGGCTCAAGGACAAGCAAAAACCATCCTTTTTGGCCCCAGGCAAGAGTTCTACGAAGCTTTCCAAAATGTAAAGTCATATTCATCAATCCGGCCTAAGGTCCACACTTTCCATAAAAACCGCAGAGGTTAGACCCTTACCACTTTCTAGGAATAAGATGAAATCGGGGTGCTAGGAACAAAAAAAAAAAAAAAAACACGACAAAACCAAAGTGTTGCTTTCGCAACACAATGATATATACTAGCTGCTCGAAGATTAGACACGGGTCCACATAGCTTTTAAAATGCATTGATGTCGGAGATCTAAATGTCCCTGAATGATTGAGTTCAGGGCATAACTGTTGAGCAGAAACTTTTATACAAAGGCTAGGGCGTAGTTAACAAGGAGATTATTAAATTACCTGCTTGGAGATTCGACATGGCTCCACGTAGCTTTTGAATGTACTGAGGATCTTCGGAGTTTTCAGTCTCTTGCTTAGCAACCATCAGCACCCTGTTGGCTAACCTTGCCATGGTGGATGTTCCTTCAACCAACTTTAAGGCTTGTTTTCCATTGATAGAATCTTCACACATGTTAGACTGGGCTTTTATCGCTTCCTCTGAATGAGAAAAATAAAGTTACAGTAATATGTTCAAGAAGGAAAAATATGACAAAAATCGTTATGAATTTTGCCCCTAATCTGAAATCTCACCTGTATTCACATACAAACTTATTTTTGGGATAATAAGTTATTATCTACTGTCAAATATGACATCTTTTAAGATGATTTACTTGTTCGCATGTCCTAATTTTTATCCGTGAAACCCAGATAAAAAATTAATTAAAATTGTCAAATGAGAGAGATGAAAAACTCTTAATGTGTTAAAGGATGAGAATTTTCCATTAATTCATCGAAGAAAATGCCCGATTTTCCTGTTATCGAAGAAAAGTTAATTATCCCTCGTATAAAGACAATAAGTAACAGTTTATTATTTATATGTATATATATATATATATATATATATATATATATATATATATATATATATATATATATATATATATATATATATATATATAATAACAATAACAACAACAAAAGTTAAACAGAACTATTAAACTACAACAGAGTAAGTTAGTTACCAGATTGTTTCATAAAAGCGGCCACATCAGTGGCTTCATCACAGAGTCCTCTCAGTCGATGTAGGCATTCGGCATACTGACGTCGGAGATTTTCGAAGTGCTCGTCGGCAGCCTTCTGCTCAGGGTACGTCATTCGAATCCTTCCAGCACTTACTAGCTGTGGTGTCAAGCTTTCGACCTACAAATCAAAAGTTAAGGTCAAAATACTACTTTAAAAGCCTAATGTTTAAGAGGAAATAAGACTCAGGAACGATGGATTTTGTTTGGCTATCTATCAAAACGGACTTTCTGAAATAAAAGGGACTGGTGAAATATTGCGAAACTAAATTCATAACTAAATGTGTTTTAATCTTATGGAACACAGAAACAAACCAAAAATCAGACCAAACCAAAAATCAGAACCAATAAAACCAAGCTTCCGAAATACTAAAATTTTTTATGTCATACAACACAAAATTCACAATTTAATATGTTTTACTTCTATAGTAACCACCTTTTCTATTGAAAAAGAGAAAATTCAATACTCACTGTCATCCTTCTGATTGCTTTTGAATTTGCAAACTTTTCTCAGATTTTCGTTTATATATTTTCAATTATGATGTTTCACACTCTATCTCTATCTACTCCCTCTACCCTCCTTTTGTCGATTTACCAACTTATTAGTAATTATCTCTTGGCACAGTTTTTTTTCCAAAATCTCTATATATCTCTCTCTTTCGGTTCATCTCCCATTTTGTCGATCTATACAATTGTTTATATAGGAATATATATAAGAAATATATTCTTTTGTTTAAAATTGATAGCTAATATAAAGCACTAGCTAATCATTCTCAGGAATATATTAATTGAAAATTCAAAAAAAAAAATAAAAAAAAAAAATAAAATTCGGAAAAAAAACAGCATAACCAGCTAATCTATCCTTTCTCTGAAGATGTTTGACAGATACCAGTAAAAGAATTGGCTAAAATAGCTGCTTTGGATTCACTATCAATATTCATAGCACATTGACTGGGGATCCTGGTTTGCTGCAAAATCAGGTTTTGGTTATTGTGGTTCAAATTCTCCGATAACGCTTAAACATTTTTTTTAGAGATGAAAAGGTAAAAAAAGAAACAGCAAAATTATTTTGGTAATGCCTGGGGCCAAGTATAAGGACGGGAAGGGGTCTGCGATGCAACCACACTGGAAATTACTTACAATACCCATCATATAGATATTGTCTCTATATAATGAATAAAAAAAGTTGCTAATAAAGAGTTTAGTTATAAACGGTACTTTGTATAAAGAATACCAAAAAAGTAGAGCTTTTGAAGCACTAATTTGATATAATTTTCATTTTTGGCAAAATAAAAAATATATACAACCTCAACCAGCCTGTCTCTTAAATGCAATATTACACATTCCTTCTCCAAGTTATCAAGATCTTTAACTGAATATATAGTCATGAAGAGAATTGAAAGAGAAACCAAAAATCAGTTGAAAAATTCCCAACTAGAGCAATAAGCCTGGATATCTCTATTGAATAGGTGGTGTGCCACTGGCTACCAAGATTGGTATATATGGTGATCCCCATTCAACAAATATCGGGAGTTCTATGTCCTACATCCTCTACACCTACGTCCTCTTATAGTCTAAAACATCTTTAGCCTATGGTTGCCCGGCCATAAATTGAAAAAAACCACTGCTATTATATTGCCCCTCTCCTTGGGAATATCTTTAACAAAAGATGACATCTTCAACTGTCACGATCTTCCACCTATCCAGCTTTGATTAAGCAATGATCAATGGCGATATATAGAAATAAACTCATTTTTAATCGTCAATTTGTGCGCTCTGGCCACAAAAGCTTAAAACATTAACTCAGCAGGAATTTAACATAAACTGAACAAAAAAACCTAACTAAAAACACGGAAATCTCGCCTCTTTTGACGGATCAGGGGGTGCTGGGCTTTCAGAAGAAGTAGTTGTCAATGACCCTCTGAAAGTCAATGTGCCAGCATCCCGAGAGAAAGGTAAATAAAAAAACAAAGTCAGCATGGTGACTGGTACAGAGAATATTAATGCTATTCTATCAAAGATTTTGATCTTAATAGGTCAAAGACTGACCGAAGTAAAACACCATTTAAGATTAAGATTTATGCCTCCTCTATCAAAGATTTTTTATTATTTTTTTTTTTAATGTTTTACAGAATCTAGTAATATAATATATAAAAATGGTTTACAATACATGTACTCTCTTCTCTCTCTATTATCTATTCATGATTTTTTATTTCTGGAAAATTGTTATTTAAAGTACTTTTATTACTTAAATACACCAATTATATCATATGGGCGTACACAATCTTGTTGTTCGTAACTCAGTACTTGAAGTACGCCGCCTGAACAAGTGTACTTAATTAAGTAATAGTCTATGATTTATATATGTTTTTTCAATATTTTATAGTTTATTATATTTACTAAAGTAATAGTTTATGTAATTTTATGTAATAGTTATGCTATGTAAAAATAGTGATTGCGGGATACCATAGTATGTAATTCATTTTATTACTAGATAAACTTTCTTTTTTCCCGTTTATATGAATTTGCTTTCTGCTGCTCATTGATATATTCCTTTCCTTTTTTACATAAATTCGGGCTCAGACGCGCTTTAAATGTTTTGATTTTTCAAAGCTTAAATCTGGCTGAAAAATTCATTGACTAATAGTATTAATATTCTCTGTACCATACCAACATACTTCATACGATACCAGCCTTTTTTCACCGAGTCCTATTTCCTTGTGATCTCCGCAGCAGAAAACAATAAAGTTGTCTCGGCCTTTCCTATCTTTAACGATTTGCAGGACTCTGATTGTTTTCTGCTGCGGACTCTGATTGTTTTCTGCTGCGGACAATCAGGACTCTGATTGTTTTCTGCTGCGGAGATCACAAGGAAATAGGAGTCGGTGAAAAAAGGTTGGTATCGTATGAAATTAATATAAAGGAAGCGTTGCAAAAAACGGGAAAAAGGAGTAAAGTTTGTGTTTGAAGAAGCTAACAACTCTCCCAAAATCTAAAAACAAAGCATATGGTACGCTGCGCTCAAAATCAGCGAGCCAGCGAGCTCGTCATCTCAGCTGTTGGAGAGGATTGTTGCTAGCGAGGATGAGATTGCAAGAACGCAAAAATCAATGATGGAAAGATTACTGAGGAAGTTTTAGAAAAACGCGGGCATACAGAAAAGTAGAAAAGTAAGGGATACAACAGACAAATGGGGAATTTTTAAAGCAATCCTGCGACCCGATAATTAGTGAAATGTATGCACCTTGAGTTTACACAAGTTTCAGCATATTACAATCGTACAAAAGTTTGAAAGCAGAAATTCAAGGGTTAAAAAATCGCATGGCACAGATGGAAAGTAGAATGGACGATTTTGAACAAGAAAAGCTGCTAGATAGCCTAGTTTTCAATGGTGTGAAGCAGTTACCCGTTGGATATTTGAAAGCAACAACAACGAATATAACGACACAGAAAATGGGAGTCGCCGGTTTTTCGCAAAATGACATTAAGAATATTTACCACTACCGTCTAAATAATTCCACTACACAAGGCCATAAAGATATTACACCGGTGATTGTGACATTGAAAAACAGCGAAATGGCAAGGATAGTTTTCAAGAGCAAAAGTAAACTTGCCAAGTCGGGCATTTTCGTGTCTGAGGCCCTAACGAAACGTCGTCGTGACATTCTGAATACGGCAAGGGATAATTTTGGAGTGTGAAATGTCTGGTCATGGGCTAATTCTGACAAAACCCCCCAACAGACACTATTGCTTGCAGGATTCGGTCATTGATGGATTCCTTTTAGTTGCTTGTGCTTATTTTGTTGTTATAGTTTATTGTCTATCAATGTTTTTTACTTTTCATTTATTATTTTTATAATTATTTATCTGTTCCTAGAGCTCAGTTTCGCCTTTTTTTTTTCTTTTTTTTTCACAATGAGAACTGTGAAAGTGTTTATTAGATGTAAATATGTGTGATTTATCAATGAGTACCATATGGAGGTTGAGCCGGTAGGAAAGTTACCCGTCCGTTATTGATAGTTACTTACTTTCAGATTTGGCGAATGAAGAGTCTACAGTGAGTTATAGACCTTGGCAGTTTGGTAAATATTGCAACTGCTCGTATCTTGGGATTATGCAAAATGCTGGTTTAGATAGTTGGTCGTGGAGCTACCACTTTACTTCTTCGTATGATAAGACATTTGATTTTCTTTCGAAATTTCGGAATCTGTATGTTATGGCCCTTTGTGAGACTTTTTTGAGTCAGGATAGTCCTCTCTCGTCTTTTAGTTTTCCGGGCAATCAGCTAACTGCGAGGAGTAGAGCTTCAATGAGCCGCGGAGGACTTGATTTGACAGTAACTGATTCACTTAAACGGAAGCCAAGAGAGGATCATGATGTCTGGAGAGAAGGTAAGATAAAAATATTTTCTAATGAAATTGAGATTGGAATGAGGCTTGGCGCCAGGATAAATTATCCTGTCAGTTGTTTATGAACCTCCAAGTCCGTCGTATGAGGATTCCACAGAAGGTTTCCAAAGTCTTCTAATGATGGTTCAGAAATCAACCCCCCCCCCCCCAACAGACACTATTGCTTGCAGGATTCGGTCAATGACGGATTTCTTTTAGTTGCTTGTGCCTATTTTGTTGTTATAGTTTATTTTCTATCAATGTTTTGGTTACTTTTCATTTATTATTTTTATAATTATTTACCTGTTCCTAGAGCTCAGTTTCGCCTTTTTTTTTCCTTTTTTTTCACAGTGAGAACTATGAAAGTGTTTATTAGATTTAAATATGTGTGATTTATCACACATATTTAAAAATCACATATATAAAAATCACAGCAAGATTTTTTACGCATGGGTGATTTTAATTTTGATCTTTTATCTACGGGTGGTTCTAACCTAGATTTTTCAAATTTTTTGTTTCTAATGATCTTTTTCCCACACTAACGATACCTACAACGATCATAGATCACTCTGCTACCCTGATTGACAATGTGTTTGTCTTTGAAAGTATACCCGAAAAGCGTTTTCTAATATTTGAGTGAATTTGGTATCTGATCATTTCTCAGTGGTATTTAAATTAGATTTACAAGCGTCACGCCATAAAAAGCAAAATAAAATTGTTCGAGAGATTAAGCCTTCAAAAGTTTGGATGTTTAAAGAAGAAATAAGTGCAACATATTTTGAATCTGTCTTGAATCATGAAGACCCATGTGAAGGTTTTGCGCAATTTAGTAGCATCATAACTACTGCATACGATAAACTTGTCCGCTGAAGCCAAACAGACAGAGACCAAATAATGTAGTTATGTATTCCTGGTGCGTCTATAACACCTTTTGCCGACGATACAGCACTTTTTGTGGCAGCGAAGACTCTTGAAGAATTGATCGAGACAGCAAACAGAGCTCTGCAAGGGTTGAGCGAGATTGTAGACACTAGCTTGCTTAGCACTAACGCGGCAAAGAGTAATTATATTCTGTTTAATCGGACGGGTGTATCTCCAAATCTTTCCAGTGAAATAGCAATAAATGGTTCTTTGTTAAAGCAGGCTGAGGATGTACCTAGTACCTAGGTACCTAGTGCCTATTAGGTAAAATCCTAGGTACCTCGGATTCATTCTCGATCAGAATCTCAGCTGCAGAAGACACGCTAATGTGGTTGCGAGTAAGGTAGCGTGTGGTCTTGAGATTTTAAGACGTTTTCAACATTTTCTAATTTTTCATGTTTCAGTTCTTTTATATTAATCTTTGATTGCGCCGTATAAAAATCATAGATGCATGATTTGCGCTAACAATTTTCTGTGCAATTTTAAAGGAGTACAGATTCAGCAAAATGAAGCAGTGAGGTTAATTGGTAAGTATGATACAGGGGTTTTAAGTACACAGTTGATTTTTAGGAAACTTAGGATTTTGAATGTTGATCAAATTAAAGATTTTCAGATTGGTATTTTTGTGTTCCAGAGTTGGAATAGTTTCGCACCTGATGTTTTTAATAATTTTTTCGTTTTAATTCATTTTATCACGGATATGCTACGAGAAATGCTGAAGACCTGGTAAGTGAGCCAAGAAATCCGGTTCGTTCAACCCATGTGGCAAAGCAACCGGGTCCGGTAGTCTGGAAAACCTTTCAAGACTCAATTCGGGAAGTGGAAAGGGTGACGCAGTTTAAAAACCGGTTAAAGAAGCATTTTCTTGCCGGCAGTTGGTAAGTGTGGGACTGAATTACGATAGAAGACAACTTAAGTGTTTTTGGTCTTTTTTCTGTTTTTTTTATTATTCTGTATCTACTATTAATATCTTTTTTTGTTGTTCTTTATTTGTGTTTATTTTAGTGATGATTTGGTTAGTTGTATAATTTAGTAATTGTGTACTGGTTGCATTTTTCAAGCATATTCGTGCTTTGTTTGTATCTGGTTTTCAAGCCGGCATGAATTATATTTAATAAGTTGTTGTTGAATCCTGCTTAGTAGAAACATTTTCAATTACTTTTTGGTAAAAACTGAGATATTACTATATGTGACATTGACATACAAATTTTATGTAAACAAAACAACTATTTTCTAGTTATTTTTAGGTTTCAATCATTTCAATATTTGACTTAACTTATCTTGACTTAGGTCTCAATAATCATTTCAATATTTTTTATGTTTTTAGCTTTAATAGACAGATTTCAAGGTAGAAATTTAAGTACCTGAGCTGCAACACCAATAAGAGATTCAGCGAGTTTTTTATTGCCATTACTTCCACCAGCGGCAACCAGTCGTGCAGTCTGTGCAGCTTGTGATGACAAATCAACCAAAGCTTGAGCCTTTTCATTGAAGGTTTTCTCTCTGTTTGGAGTCCCTTCGGGTGCTGTTACAGCCTCAGTAAATTGTTTTAAAGGAGTCAAAATATCAACCAAATCTTCAACCACCCGCCCTACTAGCGCTCCTTGAATCTTCTGCTTTAGCTCATCCAATTTCTGCGACAACAGTCTGAAAAAGAATACTTGATTGGGGGCATCAAAAATTACGTTCTTTTACGTAAAAATTTATGTAAAGAATTACGTCCTTTACGAAAAAGATTCGAGAAAATACGCTTATTTTTTAAACATCCTAAATTGGGTGTTATTACAGCCTCAGTAAATTGCTTTAACAGTTACAATATCCACCGAAATTGCAACCACCCACCCTACTAGCGCTCCTAGAATCCTCTGCTTTAACTCATCCAATTTCTGCGACAGTCATAAACTAGGAGCATCAAAAACTACGTTTTTTATGTAAAAATTAAAAAAATTACGTAAAATAAAATTTAAGTAATTTTCCGTAAAAATTACGCTTTTTATAAAAAGCGTATTCTTATATTACACTGAAGTGATGACGTTGATGGGAAACAACAAATTGAAATACACAACAAAACTGACAAAAATAAAAAGCATTATAAGTAATATGTGGCATTAAAAATTCTATTTCGCCTCATTTCTAAGGTTTATTTTGAAATAGCCTGATAACGTTGGTGAAAAAAAAAACGTTATTTTAAAATATCTAGCGATTAAAGCTTTCGATTCTGAAGTACAAATATTATATTTTGAATAAACATTAATGTAAAAAGGAAATTTTCATTTTTCAAAAAGAAAACATGGCTTATTTTTCTTCAAATAAAAAGTATATGTTATGTTTTTCTCTTTTAAATTTATTCAAAGCCAAAAGAAAAATAGTATCTCAGATAGTATTGAAAACCTAATTTGTCAAACGTCGTTTCATAGTGTCATTATGTTTGCATATAAACTACTAAGAAGAAGGTCCATGGATCGTTCTGTGGGAAAGAAGAAAGAGGGGCAGGGGTGGGGTCTTAGGCCCAAAAGAGTGCCCTTTTATATCAATTTGTCAACACTTGGATGAACATATTTCGAATCTGAACGGAAGACCCCTTCCTTTTGTGGACAGTTTTGGAGAGAAAAAGTGAGAGGCAGGGAGAGAGAAAAAAAAAATAGAGATATACAGAAAGAGAGAGAGACAGAGATGATAGGTGTCAAAATGCCCGGCAACAGCCTGAGCTTGAGGTTCGTGTCCCTGTCCACTACGACAGAGATCACCGAGATAAAGAGAAACAGAAAGAAACAGAGTGAGAGGAACAGAAAGTGAAAGAGAAAAAGAAAGAGAGAAAGAGGGAAAAAGAAAAAAGAGAGAGAAAGAAAGAAAGAGAGAGGAAGAAGGAAAAACAGAGAGAGAGATGGTAGGTGTCAAAATACCTGGCAACAGCCTGAGCTTGAGGTTGGTGTCCTTGTCCACTACGACAGAGATCACCGAGTTGACGAGACAATGAGTCGACCTGATTACAAAGAGATATAATCTCTGTTCTGTTTTCTCCAGCCAGACCTTCAGCAACCCGCTTTCCTTCAGCAACTATCAATCCAATGGCTTGTTGGCCAAGACCAGCATTGTCCATTGTAGGATTTGTAAGCCATTTCCTTGCTTGCTCTAGACGACCCTGTCAAAAACATAGTAGCATATTTATAAAAGTATATAAAAGCCAACCCAGCAGAACAATGACGAAGAAACAATATCGTTTTCCTTTTTTGCGGAGGGGGTGGGGGGCACTGCTGTAGTAAACTCTGGTCAGTTACATGGTGTTGGCAACCCTGCTAGCCTAGAAGATGCCCCAAGATACAGAATCCAGACTCTAATGAAAGTTTTCATCACCATTGCGCTACATTTTTCCCATACAACACTAATGAAATCATTCTTCAGCGAAAGCAATTTTGAATCCCGCCAGAGAAATTACGGGTCAGTGGTTTGGCGTTCTTAACCGCTGCTACTTCTCAGGCATGAAATATAAGAATTTCGTAAGAAAAACAAGTTTTCATTAATCTATTCCCTGTAGATGAAGATAGAACCTGCAGATGAAGTTTATTAATTGACTAGAGAAATAAATTGACAATAAATAAATTGAACCAAGTAAACTGATTATAGAAATAAAGCCTTTTTTCAGTGTTTTTACATTCATGCCTGAGGATGAGGACCAGTTTGAAAAATTATCAAGACTTAGCCGATGAGTAAAAATTTTTGAACACACATAAAAACTGATAATATCTACTCTGATTAGCTTCTCAAGTAAGACTGATCCGTATTTCAAATAATATACCTGTCTTAGCTGTTGTTTGTGTGTTTTTTGGTTTTTATTTTTACTACTGTCAAATTTTCTAGTACTATTACAAAGAAAGGAGCAAAAGTTAATTGCTCCTTAGTTATTTTAGAAAAACAAATAATGCTATAGATAAAGATAGACAAATAAGATAAAGAAAGATATAGCTTAGTAGTAGTGTAAAAAGGGCCAAGAAACTCAGAGAATATAGAATTTTTGACCCTCAACCGCGCATGTCCGCCTGCCTGTTGCTAAAGATAGATAAAACGGCATTGGATTTCTCTTTCTTTATGAAATATTCCTGGAAAATTTATTCCAGCTGCCATACAGGTACCTGCTAATTATTTGTTTCTCAAAACTTATGCTGTAACATTCAGTATAATCCACTAACTACTGCTTAATTACCCGCTAATCCTACTGTAAAAAAGGGATTTCCGCTAATTTTAAGGCAAATTTGTTTGATGAGAAATTTGATAGCAAGATAATTATGTTCACAAATTTGACTTGCAAATTTCGTAGCGTAATAAACATGTTCAGAAATTTAAATTTTCATTTAAATTTCATTTAAATTGATTGGTAACAATTTAAATTGTTTACATTTAATATATTCTCTTTTACCTATACCAAACAGACTTACTTTGGGGTAATTACCGCCTAGCTCAGGCAAGGATTGTGAGCATAACTGAGGCAAATAATTTCAAAAGAAGACACAAATCACATGCAAAGTTCAGTCTGTTAAATTCAATTTGCTTATAATTAGTCAATTTGCTCTAATTAGTCAATTTGAGCATGCGACACGATGAATTGTCATTTTTATGCCATAAATTAAAGTGAAACATTTCAACTGGAGTTGAAAAAAGGTAAGAAAAAAATTGAACTTTCAGACAGTGATTATATACAGTTCAGCAGGATAAACTTCAAGATAAAACAGATCCTTCAGACACAACTTAGAAAGCCCCCCTCCCCTCCTTGTGCATCTATGTGAATGGTCACCAACTCGACAAAAGGTTGTCCTATTACTTTTCCCTAATCTCTAACTAACTTACTTGAACAGTATGAGCAGGTTGCGACACTCCAGATCTTTCAGCTCTTTGAACAGACGAGTTGACCAGCTTAGACAATTCTACTAGTTTGCCTTTAAGACTTCTAGCCAATCCTTCTGCTTGTGGTGTCGTACCCTTTCCATCAGCACGCAGTTCTCCCAAGGCATCCGTTAGAGATGAAATTTCGGAGACATGCTTAGAAATCATCTCAGCGTCTTCTGGCAGAGCACGTTCTGCAACTCGATTTGACATCTCAAGAATATTCCTCAAGGATTTTTCGCCAACGCCACCTCGTAAGGCATTAGAGTCCTGAAAATACAAATTATTGTTCTGAAAATGACCATAGTAATCACACATATATGAGAGTATAGATTATAACAGATTGAATATACGAGAAATGTCCAAACAAAAAGGTAAGTTTCGAAATTTTGCAGAGTTTGCAACTCTAGTCGTTAATTTTTTTTTTTTTTTTGCTATGCTGGTAAACTGGCTCCCAACATATACTGAGTGTTTTGATTAACGAGTGTTTACAACATGTACGAGTTTTTTCCATGTTAGTTCATATTTCACGATTATTAACGTTAGACCTGTTGTTGCTAGCTTTACAACTTTTCGTTTTCGAAAAATGCATCAAAGAATGTATCAAATTTACATAACAGATAAAATTAGGTGCTCTATTGCCTTTGAAATGCAGACGGATTTATTTGGGGAGTCTAAATTAAGGCAGAAAATGTATATAATTGTATAAGAACTTCAAAGATAGTCAAGAAGGTATTATTGGCAGTGCCTGACTGCCCTACCACATCAACCTCGAAATCATTGAACTAGTTGAATAAACATCACTCAGAATCTATTACATAACTTCAATGGCGATTCCCAGATCTACTCAAAAGAGTCATAGTTGGTGACAAAACATAGTTGGTCAACATTATAATCAAAATTTAAAGCACAATAATCACAATAAAATTGACCAAAAGAAAAGACCACATCGCTAGAAGAGCTCAAGACAATACCAAAGAAGTCCTTCAAAGATCGGAAAAGGCGATGAAACAAATGTATTCTATCCCAGGGGATTAAATAGGAAAAATAGATATTAATGAATAAATCAATATTTTTCCTGAAAAATAAAACTCATCACTTAATTCGAACAAACCTCATACATCAAATATTGAAAAAAAATGTATAAAAAAAAAAAGAGTAGCTGACATCATTAAGGTTAGTTAGCTAAGTCCCAAAGCCGTATCTAGGGGAAGGGCAGGAAGTTTGACCCCTCCCTCCTCCAAAATTTTAGTCCGACTCACAAAGACGTACCAGAAATGCACATAAACAGATTTACTATGCATTGTTTAGGTTTTTTTGTGCCCCTCTCCCCCCGAACAAAATTTTGGCTATGGCCTTACTAGCCCATAGGTATTGAAGATAAGAAAGTAGACTAATAGGTAGATTTTATTGGACTGGACTGAACTGGGTCTTTTCTAACATCAAAGTGTACTGGTAGTAGTTTTAACGATCTAATCGTATACCTAAACGACCAGTATGAACGATCACCATCACAGTTGATTTAACATTCCCGTTCAATAGGAAAATATACTATCTGCTCCCCTCCCACATTCTAGTTTTATACAGCCTTATGTACAAAGTAAAGACGAGGGCTTGCAAAATTCAATTTCGCCTCTTTTCTCAAGAGAAATCGGTACCAATCTAATAAATACAAGTTTTAAGGTTCAAATACGAGATTCTAATGATAAATATTAGTTTTAGAGATCACCATCGCAAACCAAAATACTCTATGTGTTCTCCTTCTCACCTCGGGTTTTAGTTGCACACCGCTGTAGAAAACCATATACAGCCAAATAGCGGGAGAAGGGAGGTTTAAACGAAGATTTCGTTCTTTCTAGCGACATATCGTTTCGGCGATCAATATTAATCTAATTCACAAATTCGAACTTGAAAAATCGCCGATAATCTTTTAGTCATAAAAGACGAAGTCGGGCACGGAAAAAGACAAAGACAATTTTTTACTGAGGAAAAGTGAGAGTTGGCTCTCAACGTAAACTCAATAGCACTACAACATATATTCTTCTTTTTGCACATATTTTCCTCCTAGGATCCAAACTTCCTTTCAGCAGGAATACAGATATGCATAAGCCCAGATTTTTCTACCTTTATCTCTAAACATATGTTTCTAAACATCTCTGACTGTCTCTACCCTATCAACAGATCTCGCGAAAATTAGCTCTACCCATTTTGCTCTCTTTCGCGAAATGTTTTTTTTTTTCTTCTTTAATTGCAGAAAATTACCTCTTATCATACCTACCTAATAATACCAATCTTGTGCAAAAATATCACATGTAACAGCCCTACCCATTTTGCTTGATTTCACAAATAATAATCAGTTCTTGCAACAAATTAAAGAGCAATATAACACTATTTGATAGATCATTTCTGGCGCAACCTTATTTTCAAAGTCTTTCTCGGGGGGATCAACTAAATAAAAATTACTTTTATGCAAACGAAGAAATAAATTAAAAAAAGAAATGGATCCAATTTCGTCACAACAGTGAAGCGGAGAAAAGGAAAAAAGACCAATAACCTCAATCACACACAGGACAACCATCACCAACGGAAAAAATATTGTAAAAAAAAAATATAAAAAAAATAAGATAATATATAATATGTAAAAAAAAATCTTTAAGCAGGCAAAGAAAAATATAAAATATCAAAATTTTTCTTTAAAAACTTAACATAACAAGAATTTTGATTTCAGTTCCGAAAGAATTAACATCCTTAATAAAACCCTACACCTTTATGATGTTTGAAGATGTTGTTTTTGAAAATAACACGTTAAGCGGATATTTAACCTCTTTGTTGTGGGAACTGCGTGATCTGGCAACACCATTAATTCGGTCATATTGTATCTCCATCGGCGCTGTGATGGGCTTTTCACAAAATTTTTCGGCTCTTTTATCTAATCTCTCATTGTATTTGGCATTATCGGAGGAGTAAACATTTCCACGGAATCTTTCCTTGAACACTGGAAGGCTGGACTTTCATATCCCCTTTCGTTTAGACATGGACTGTTATCATATTCAAGTTTTACACAGCAGTCATTAAAGAAATTGTACAAGGATATGGGTCTTTCAGCAACAATACTGTCTTAAACAGGTCTAGAACAGGAAGCATCAGGCTGTGAAGATTTTTGAAATTTTTTATTTTTGAAAAATGAAGATTTTTCAAATTTATACCAGGTTTTTCCGTCATGTTTCCATGACTCCTGCTTATCAGAATGCACCATATCCGAATACGTTGAATTTCTTTTCGTTGACTGTTTGTTGCAAGTGAACGAAGTTTTCTTCGATTGGTATCCGGTTTCTCCGATATATCACATATCTACTTTTTTCTATCAACCTATATCTTCTCATCAGAATATCTTGGTGCACTTGAACCTTTTCCAAATTCCATAATAACTTGTTTTCTTATTGCATGGTAAACTCGCACTATGCATTGGTTGGCAGAACCAAACCTTCGACAACAGATTCAAACACCAGCCATCGTGCTGAAATCTGAACTCCTCTCCTGAAATTTCGAGGATGTTAAAAATCAATTGTAGATGGACAGGTTTTTCTAGGCCTCAGCTGATAGTCGCTAATGAAATTGGATCCTGTTTCTGGAAGAAGATATTAAACAATAGACTTTAATTTAAGGACTTTCAGGTCTACACTCTGAAATTCGACATTTAATCTGTCAAAAAAGGGTAACATTTATTTAAGGAAGCAATAAAACAATTTCACTTTTGGATTGACCCAACCCAACTGAAGATTGAGAGCACTCATGTCATTTCCTTCTAAAAATGGTATGTTCAATACTGAGTGAGTACCACCCACTGTTCAATCAAGCAGTCGACAACAGATTCAAACACCAACCATCTTACTGTACATGGGTAGAGCAGATGAGGCTCCGCATGCTATTACTTTCAATACTGAGTGAGTACCACCCATTGTTCAATCAAGCGGTCGACTACAGATTCAAACACCAACCATCTTGCTGCACATGGATAGAGCAGATGAGGCTCCGCATGCTATTACTTTCAATACTGAGTGAGTACCACCCATTGTTCAATCAAGCGGTCGACAACAGATTCAAACACCAACCATCTTGCTGCACATGGATAGAGCAGATGAGGCTCCGCATGCTATTACTTTCAATATTGAATGAGTACCACCCACTGTTCAATCAAGCGGTCGAAAACAGATTCAAACACCAACCATCTTGCTGCACATGGATAGAGCAGATGAGGCTCCACACGCTATTACTTTCAATACTGAGTGAGTACCACCCTTTGTTCAATCAAGCGGTCGACAACAGATTCAAGCACCAACCATCTTGCTGCACATGGATAGAGCAGATGAGGCTCCACACGCTATTACTTTCAATATTGAGTGAGTACCACCCTTTGTTCAATCAAGCGGTCGAAAACAGATTCAAACACCAACCATCTTGCTGCACATGGATAGAGCAGATGAGGCCCCGCATGCTATTACTTTCAATACTGAGTGAGTACCACCCACTGTTCAATCAAGCGGTCGAAAACAGATTCAAACACCAACCATCTTGCTGCACATGGATAGAGCAGATGAGGCTCCACACGCTATTACTTTCAATACTGAGTGAGTACCACCCTTTGTTCAATCAAGCGGTCGACAACAGATTCAAGCACCAACCATCTTGCTGCACATGGATAGAGCAGATGAGGCTCCACACGCTATTACTTTCAATACTGAGTGAGTACCAGCCTTTGTTCAATCAAGCGGTCGAAAACAGATTCAAACACCAACCATCTTGCTGCACATGGATAGAGCAGATGAGGCTCCGCATGCTATTACTTTCAATATTGAATGAGTATCACCCACTGTTCAATCAAGCGGTCGAAAACAGATTCAAACACCAACCATCTTGCTGCACATGGATAGAGCAGATGAGGCTCCACACGCTATTACTTTCAATACTGAGTGAGTACCACCCTTTGTTCAATCAAGCGGTCTACAACAGATTCAAGCACCAACCATCATGCTGCACATGGATAGAGCAGATGAGGCTCCGCAACCTGTAGAAAAAGCTGAAACTCTTTTAGCCCTGCTTGTCCCTTTGTACTTCATGAAATATTATTATAAAATCATGACTGAATTGCACAATGTCAGATGGAAGTTTTTTGCATGCGACAGAAGAACAGAGTGAGAACAAACGGTAAACACAAAAAATAATGGCAAGCGAGGGTAAATCTATTTAATCTAAGTACCAAGGTGTTCCGTTTACCTAGCATTACACAGGCACTGTCCAAAGGAAACCCAATTATACTCGAGTAAGGAATGCATTAGTCATTGAGTACCATACAAATAAGAGTCTACAAACCATTCGTGCTGGCATCGCGAACCTCAGACAGAGCAAAAAACTCTTCCCTTATTTCACCTGAATCAAAGTAAAAATAACGACAAATAATCACCAACAACTTGTATCCATTCCTATCAGTTTGACTAAATTTAGTCAGTTTAAATTTAGTCAGTAAAATTTAGTCAGTCATTTAGTCACTATATGTCAATGTCAAGGATAATCACTAATGTCAAGGATGTCGATACTCATGTCAGTGTAATCAGTGTCACGGGAAAAAATAAATTTCCGAGAAAATATGCAACATTACTCAAAAGCATAGCATAACTGTAACACAAATTCAAACATAATAAAAATTTAACGTTTTTAGGACCGTAACGTAAAAAGTAAATATTTCGAGAGAATAACCGCCTCTCTTCTTCAGCGCGAACAAAAATAATACGATCAAAGAAAAAACAAAAAAATAAGCGCGGAAAGTACAACAAAGCCAATGAAAAAAAAGCCAAAAATTAAATGAAATTAAATAAAAGACCAAAAATTAAAAGAATTAAAATCAACTACCTAATAAACAATAAAAAAAGCTAGCCTATTTCTGCATGACAAAGGTATTGTCCAGCAGTACAGAGAAGCTGTTGAAATTTATAAATACCAACATTTAGGTCTAGCTTTGAACAGAAATTCAGGTGATTTAACAATAAATGAGTCGTATTTCGGTTTTCTCAGAAGAAAAGCCGATAATTTCGTAATTCCTGAAATAAACGTTGAACCACTTCCTCAATCACATAATCAAATACATCATCATCCCCTTAGGTCTCAAAGGGTATCCGCAAGAAATGCAATGGCTAAAATCAGAAATCAGGTGACCTAGTTCTCCGATTTGTTCAATTGCTGCTTTGTTTGTTCGAGTGACTGATTTGTTTCTTTTATTTCTCAGTTGTTCGTTAGTATCCGTCGTTGGCAGTTCAAATTTGTTTGGATTTTGTGCAAATCACAGATATTGGCGAATAGCTCACTTTTATTGTTTATTAGATATTTGATTTTAATTCTTTTAATTTTTGGTTTTTTATTTAATCTTTGGCGGTTTTTTTTTCATTGGTTTTGTTGTACTTTCCGCGTTTGTTTTTTTATTTTTGTTTTTTCCTTGATTATATTATTTTCTTGGCGCTGAAGAAGATGTTCTCTTGAAATATTCGCTTTCTGTATTTTCTTCAGTATTGTCGTTTGGCCTTTAAAAACCCCATTTTCGATAGTTTTCTTTCTTTAAGTAACCTTTTACTTAAAACGTACAAAAAATGGTACAAACAGCCTCAGTGACAACCCTGGGTAAGTATGATTTGAAAAGATATAACATTTCTCAAATATCTTTCGACATAAATATGGTTGTCTGAAATGCAACTCTAAAGCTAGAATTAGTGGAACAGACACAGGTATATACAACCTTTTTCACATAATAGAATATTGAGTACTCTGTCTTAATAGCTGGCATCCTAATGTCTTTATTTTCCCCTTTTTATTGTCTAAGTCAAGGGTGGTAGGATGGATTAATTCCGTTTTGCGCCATCAACCGTTATAAATTATATAGAATTTTTCATTTTTTCTTAGATAAAAAATGTGATTTCCAAATTTCAAGGACTAGGAAGCCGTAAGTGTGGTGTCTATTAAACTTGAAAAAGCTTATTACTCGCATGTTAGCATCGGTTTAATCAGCTTAGTTTTCCCCTCGGAAGGGGTGCACCAATCCCGGAGGTACTGCGATACTGGGCTAACGCGTGGAGGGAGCAGAGAAAGCTCCGACATCCCTCCGGTTTCCAAAATTCAGTCTAATATTCTGGGTCCCATGTAGGAATCGTATCAAAAATAAGCTAATAAGAACAGATACTACTCTTTGATCTTAGGTAAAAGGCCGAGAAGGGATACATGTGATTAGAATGTCAAACAACTCATAAGAATGAAAGTAACAAATTTTGTCAAAAACCTAGTAATTACTACACAAAGTCAAAAGACACTATCAGCTTTTCACTTGTCTCTAGGTTCTTGCAAACATATCACACCATCTCAAAATTCATTTTGGAATGACAAGCCAAAACAAAAAAGCTTCTAATCAAAACATGGACAAAACTGTCATCTCTAAAATTGAATTTTCCATGTGTTATAGTCAAGCCCAAAAACTTAAATGTAAGAAAACAAAATCAGATATGAAAAACTTTTTATGAGAAAAGTACGGTCTTGAAGCATCCCTAGCCATTGATAAATTGTGCCAATTGCCGGAAATTAGGGGCGGGCGGGGGAGGGGGGTAAATAAAAACTTATTTTTTAAATATTGAAAGTGAGGGCAAAAAAAACTTTGAGGGAAAATTTTTCCTTACCCTCCTTCCCGCGAACAGTCAACATTATTGGCATCGATATATGCTCCAGATGTGGACACGACAGCTGGACTTATAATTACACATGCAAAATACCCAACAACAAAACAGTATGAATTAGTCGGGTAAATGATTACATATTTTCTTGCTCTTTTTCTTTTTTTAATGCTTTCCATTCTTGATTTACTTTATTACTTTTTAGTTCCTTTCTTGTTAGCAACAACCCAGCCTGAAGGCTGAATTTAAGAATAGTTGGCACTCAAGTGTGGTTCTGCTACAGTTGTGCATAATATATGACACACATTCAATTGGACAGATGACTGGGAGGAATTTGTCGCTGCCACATTCGTGCTCATGATGGAGATTTATACAGCGAGCGAGAGCATGTAAAGCGAAAATATTCCTTCAAATTAGTTTTTTGTAGCATAATAAACAATGCTGAATTAAATGGTTATCCTAGAATTTTGATCACATTTCCCTTAAAATGTTAAAAAAAAAAAATCCCATAAAAATCCCATATAAAATTATGTAGAACTGAGACTCCGATATTAGTTCTTATGAAGTCAAGGCGAGACTAAAAAGGACAAATTGAGTCGTTATATTTGACAATCATACAAATTTACAGAATTTTCTTTTTTCTATTGACACCAAGGTAACTTAACGTTCAACACTCAAAAGGCATGCTTCAATCTTTACTTTCAAATGCCCTTGCTAATTTACATTCTCTTTGATGTTAGCGATTCATCAGAATAACACATATGCAAATTAAATAATTTCTTAATAGTTTACCATAATTTCTTTTTCCGACAAAATAGTTCAGCAAAGTCTTTTTCCGTTTCAGAAAATAAACAATTTTACAAATATTAAATAAATAATAAATAAATAAATTCAGAGGTTCGAGTCTCTGATCTTTTACTATACGACTATGGCAAAAATTAAATAGAACATAAAAATGAACATGAGCATTCCTGTCATGTTTCTAATTTTATCTAGGGGGAAGGGGGTTCTGTCAAGAATTTTGATAATTTTTTTCTTATTTTATGTTTGCGTAAGGTAGAATTTAGAAGTTTTTTCAGCTTAACAGAATCACAGGTTTGATGACTTTAAGATCGATCCTCATTAGTGTCATTAAAAATTACACCCAAGCCAGGGAGACCTCGAGCCCACCATGATTCGTCCCTGATTTGTGGAAAGTTGCCAGTGGCTCAAGAAAAAAATTCACTAGGCAAATCATCTAAAAAATTGCTCGAAAGCAACGAAAAACACGATTTTGTTCGCCATAATGGTCAATCTAATATTGCCTTTCAAAAGGCTGAAAAGGTTGTTTTTGTTTTTCTTTTGGAGTCGTTTCAAATGTAGCTTGTTTTAAGTTTGAAAAATAAAGGTTAAGGCAAAAATGAAACAGTTCGTGGTAACGAAGTGTATGTAAGGAGCAACTCTGCTCAATAGTAACTAAAACTCTAAAAAACAGAATTTTCATATCAATAGATACATAAAAAAAATAGTTTATTACGATGATTCCAAATATATAATATTCACCAAGTTCAGTGCTACCCATCAAAAGTTACGCGCCCGAGAAAATTTGCCTGATTTTTTAAATAGGGGGAAACACCTCCTAAAAGTCAATTAATCTTAATATAAAGCATATCATGAGATTCAGCACATCAAAGAACCATAATGTAGCAGTTTCAAACTCCTATATGCAAAACTGTGGAATTTGGCGCTTTTTTCCAGAAGAAAGATCAGGACTTATGCATAAGTATATAAATCTATTAAGTGTTTCCCTGTCCATAGCACCGAACCAATCAATAATCGGAAAATGATCATGCCAAATAATACTATGGGCAACGGTTACTCCAGAAAACTTTTACAATGACAGCCAGGAGATTTTAAGATTTTCACAAGAGAGCAGGCTATATATTTTGTACTTTTTGTCTCTGAAGCCTAAAGGCAAGCGATTACTTCTCATGAGAGGCCTAACAAATAAACAGTAGGTTTCATTAGAGCTTGCCAGATTTTATAGCAGTTAGGTAGGTATACCTTTTTTACTCAAAGCTGTGTCGTGACGAATTTTATACATCGTTTGGGTCATATACAACTTTGTAAACTTTCATGAATTTTTTTTACTCAGGGGGGAGGGTGGATTTACAATTTTGTGATTTGGGGAAGAGGCAAATTATCTTTTCTGCGATCCTCACAAAAGAGTATTAGCTAGAAAATTTTTTCAGGGGTGATCGTATCGAAATAACGGTCCTAGTAGATCGGGAGAGGTTGGATTCTAACGGAAATTAAAAGATTTAGTGTTCTTTTTAAGTGACCAAAAAGACTGGACGGTAACTAGGCCCCCCTCTCCCACGCTCCTTCTTTCCTCAAAGTTATCTGATCAAAATTTTGAGATAGCCATTTTTTAGTATATTTGAAAGCCAATAACTATGTCTTTAGGAGTAAAAGACCCTCCAGAGTAGGAAGAGGCCTGTAAGTTATGAAATTTGCTCATCGCTTAAGTATAGTATTTGTCATTGGGAAATATAAAGACATGTCTTTAATTTTGACATGTCAAATTACAAGACATGTCAAAGACATGTCATGTAATTTTAAACGGGGGAATTTGACAGAATTCCTATACGAAATTTTTTTTAATTTCCTTACTTTCTCCCTGTCAACTTCATTTTACATGTAGAGACATTCCGGGTGAATTATCCAGGGATTATTTTCAGCGAGTTTAGATTTCCGGGGAAAATTTTGACGGAAGGACGGATTTCCGGAGAGATCGAGAAAACAATTAGAAATTAAAAGTCTTCTTCAAATGCAAGTATGCTAGGGAGAATTTTTCAGGCTGAATCCCCAGTATTTTGATGAAGTTACACTACTGGAAAAAGGTAAAATAACTGACCTCGAGCCAATCAAGGGCTGCCTGTAATTTACTATCAATGACACCAGCTGCTTTTTTCACAACTGTTAGGTCATCAGCGTCCCACTCCTCTTCGTCATAAGTGGTCAACTGTAAAACACGAATAATCTCTTGGATCTCATCTGACATTCGACCTGAAAGAATCAAAACAATAGAAGTATTTCAAATACATTATGATATAATGTATTACATTAATATTATAGTTTGTATCAATAGTAAGCATCCATACCGTTTGATGAAAAACAAAAAACATAGAATGATTTTTAGCTAGTTGAAAAATTCGTCTTCCAACTCCCCAAGTCAAAGAGAATGACCAACTGATGAGAAACAAAACTCGCGTTAGTCACCAATAAAACAAAAAGAGAAAAAAAAAACAATCAATGCCATCAAGAAAAACGATGCAGCTCATTTTTGAAACTACCTTAAATGCACCAAGTCAAAGAGCATAGAGCATAGAAAACTGATAAGAAATAAGACTCATGCTACTCTCCAACAAAAAAAGAAGAAAAAAAACAATTAATGCCATCTAGAAAGAACCATTAAACTTATTTTCAAAACTTAAACATATTCCCCAAGTCAAAGAGCGTGAAGACCTGATCAAATACGAAACTCGCATTAGCCTCCACTAACAGTAATAAAAGAAATTCATTAAAAAAAAACGACGAAAAAAAATCAATGCCACCTATAGAAACCATTAGGATCATTTTTAAAACTCAAATAAATTCCTGATGTCAAAGAGTATGAGAAACTGACCAGAAATTAAACTCGCGTTAGTCTCTAATTACAAAGAAGAAGAAGAAAAAAACAATCAATGCCTACTAGAAAAATCATGAAGCTCATTTATGAAACTTAAAAATTTTGCTTTTTTTTACTTTGGCTTAACACTGGACCGTAGATAACAGACCCACTTGACAATTGAGTTTAAATGTATTTTCCTGATTATGTCGAATAATTAAACTAGCCTAAGACATTATTTTGGAACTAGACTCTGTGTATTAGTAATATATTGGGTACATTAGTAATATATTGGGTACATTAGTAATATATTGGATACCTCTGAAAGAATTCTTTTAATCCCGACATGCATTGTTATTTTACACAGCTTTGAATATTTTTTCAGCTTTTATCCACTAAAAACCCTTGAAATTGACTATTTGATTCAAGTATTAATCCCACCAACAAAAAGCAAAATACAAGCAACAACGGGTGAAACAATGAGGAATTAATCTATGACAGTGAAAAGCATATATAAAAATAAAACAAGACTCAATAAAATGCGTGATCAATAACAATTAAAATTAAAATTCATAGAATCATAATTCTTGAATATAGTCCAAAATCAACAGTCCTTTGATATAGAGCCGAAATATTCATCTAGCAAACCTCAGTTTCTTTTGATTTTTTTGGATTCCTGGGAATACTGTAGTGTTTTGCAACATGTTTGGTTAATATATACAGATTTAGTCTCTTGAAACTTTTTAGTACTTTCCTGGTTAAACGTTTGATGAAGACTAATTCAAATTACCCTCCAAATTCAACAATTTTAATTACCCGCCAAATAGTTTCTATTTTCACTGGCTTCTTCGATTCCTTTTCCGGCATGACTTGCAATTTGTATGAATATCTTCATACTACAAATCAGAATAGGGGCCAACGTCTTGACTTGTTCCAGACAACGAAGCAAAATTTCCCGATGCACTTGATGAGTAAGCTCCTTTTGACGGCAATCCACTTCTCTGGATACCTATATATGCAAACATAAATATTAATAGCAGTGTCAAATTTAGTTGTATATAGGGGATCAACGTTTTTATCAAGTCCCCAGGCCTAATTATATATTTCAGGGTAAATTTATATTTTTCATATAATTTAGCTAGGAAGAAAGTGAATATATAACTTTGTTCCATTTTTTATGCTCTTCTTATATATAATAATCATCCACGGGGCATATTCTCTTTTGAGCCTTTAATGGAGCTCCAAAAGGTAAGTTATAGTTATATATTTACTTAAAATTAATTAGATATAGAAATTAGCTTTTGATAGGCCCTAAAGTAACTCTATGATGTTTCAGTATCCTATAAGCAGCAAATAAAAAAAGAAGCAGAGCCAAAAAGAAAAAGATTACTACCCACGCAAAAATGTCATTTTGTTCAATTTCCTTGTTGTTATATCATTTCCTTGTTGTTCAAGATCGGGGTCGTAAGTTTCCTACTTAGGGTGTTCAACAATGGTGATTGCCATGGTGTATGATTCGTTTTCTCTCCCTACCATTTTCAAGGGTTTTAGGCTCTTTTTGAGAATTCCTTCGAATTTATTTACAAAAACAACATTTTATTATTAAGAATATAATTGCCATTCCTGAATCAGCTACAAATGTCAATTTTCTAACTAGACAGTTTTATTAGAAATGAATTTATAAATTTTTGGTTAAAATGAGCTGTTTTGAACCCCTTTTAGGACTCAAGAAAGAATTTGCAACAGAAGTAATTATCAAATTTAGAAAGAGCATAAAAGGGCGTCAAGTGATGTATTTACTAGTGATGTTAAACAAGAATAAAAAAAAAGGAGAATTAAAAATGACTAGTAATAGTAAAGCATTATTATAGTAAATACATATTACATTAAAGCATTATTATAGTAATTATATATTATAATAAAGCATTATTATAGTAATTACTATAAATTATAGTAAAAGTAATAATAAAGCATTATTATAGTAATTATATATTAGAGTAAAGCATTATTATAGTAATTACTAATAAATTATAGTAAAAGCAATGGTAAAGCATTATTATAGTAATTACTATAAATTATATTAAAAGTAATAGTAAAGCATTACTATAGTAATAATATATTATAGTAAAGCATTATTATAGTAATTAGATATTATAGTAAAGCATTATTATAGTAATTATATATTATAGTAAAGGTTTATTATAGTAATTATATATTATAGTAAGGCATTATTATAGTAAAGCATTATTATAGTAATTACTATAAACTATAGCAAAAGCAATAGTAAAACAGACACTTCAGCACCAAGGCTTATTCTGACAATTGGGTTTCGTTCGACAAGCTGAATCCCTCTAAGAGCTTTTTTTTAAGAGAGAAGCATCATTGCTATCCGTATAAAATAGGGTTTTCCTTGTTTTTCAGGGGGTGGGGGGTGTAGACCTCTATTCAAAGTTATCGACAATAGCGATTACTACAGTGTAATTTTTACTCCAATTAGACACAAATTTGAGGCGTTTCACTCTTCTTCTTTTTTTAATTTGAACCTTCTTGTAATACAAAATTACTCTTCAGTTGAATCGACTGAAAATCAAAATTTTCCAAATAGTATTACAATAGAAATGTTTGACATTTGGGAGTTTTTTAAAAAGCCTATTTTCAAAGTTCAGCAACTATGGGCCGTTGTCCACACTTTATTAATTTCCAGTCACTGCGGCATCTATGATCTTCAAACTTGACTTAAAAGTGACGCTTAAAATTAAGTCAGGGATTCGACCAGTTCTGCCTGGCAGCAGCAACAGTTTGGCCACCTGACGAACCGAATAAAACGGATGTAAGGAAGATTAGTGTAAAGAGCAGTTTTTCAAGGTTTATTTAGAGGTTTATTTGTTTATTTAATTACCTAAGGTTTTTTTCTGAAAAAACTTTAAATAATAAGACCTTATTTTAGTCTTTTTATGACTTTAATAGTGTATGCAATTAAATAAACTTTTGTTTATTAGACAGTTTTCAAAAAGAGATATAGGCCAAAAACCCAGCAATGGGTTGCCAACAAGATTCAAGATTAATTTAATAAAAACAGCTGTCATAATTTTGGCCGAGGCCGCAACTAAATTATGCTAGTTTATAAAACATCAATAAATGACAAAGTGAACGAACTACAAACGACTAAATTCACTGACAAAAAGAAGGAACAAAAGAATTCGTAAAACAATTGGTACGGCATCTCGACGGTTTTATTTTATACCTACTTCGGGTTGGCAGACGCTTAGAATAAGGAAGTGGCAGCAACGAACAATGCTTCTGACTCACGACTAGTGGGTGTCCAGACTTGAACATAAATTCGTATCTGCGCTCTCGGAGAGTGGGCATTTTTAGCGACTTGAGGGCGGGCTCATAAGAAACATAATTTGCACCGAACGTGATTTATGCAACATGTTTCCGTTCAGTTTTAATGTAACAGCTGAGATATTCTGTACCGTGCACTTGAGGGCCCCAGACCAGACATACGCACTTAAGTAACTGTCACCCATAACACAGATATGCCAGTTTAATTTGCATTGTAGAAAAATATAGGCGTCCCAAAGTAGCCAACGATCTGAAGGCGTATTTTCCTTACACCATAGACAACAAATGTCATAAAGAACAAGGTTAAAAAAAGAATATAGTTCCTTAAGAAATGAAAAGCGTGCAGGGGTCGAAGGCTCAGGCTTAGCAATGTCACATTAGTAGGGTACGAAGGTCCAAGGGTATTTGTTAGGGCCAAAGGCTTGAGCGAGTGAAGGGAGGCGGTAAGAGGTCACCAGTGCTGTCACTTACTTGAAGTACTTTTACTTGAAGTACTACTTAAGTAAAATTTTCCATTACTTGTACTTGTACTTAAGTAAAAACTCTAGGGTGTACTTATTACTTGATACTTAAGTAAGATTACGAAATACTTATTACTTAAGATACTTTTAATGTACTTGTTTTTCAAATACTTTATCTTTGACACGAAAATTTTGTGTGTGTGCGCTTTGGTAATGAACAAGAAACCTCACCTTTAGATTTAGAGCAAACTCAGATACAGCTTTTGTGTGTGTGTGTGCTTTGGCAATGTACAAGAAAACATCACCCTTTAGATTTAGAGTAAACTCAGATATAGCTCCATGCTTTATTTTTGGATATGAAATAAGGTATTTGTTTTTGACGAAAAAAAAATTATAGTAGGATTAACACTTGGTTTAATTTTTGTTTAAAAGTTATATAACAAAGTAAACTGAAATTATTTCATAGTTCACTGGTCGACAGTGAGCTAAAATCCCTTGTTTTGTGCTAAATGTTGCATACTGTACTCCAGTTAGGCTTATATTTCTGATATTAATGTTCAAGTTTTGTCATCTCGTCAACTGAACCAGATTTCTACCATTTCATCATCTTCAGGACCATATTATTGGTAAAGCTACTGAAGCTATGAATCTTTGCCCATCTAAATGTTGTCTGCAATAAACAAGTCTAGGCAATTCTAGCTGGATCCAATGCAGTGGTATTTTGTCAAATTCGTTCCAGCAAATTCAGGTATTCAGACGAATCTGACTTCAGATTTGTCACTCCATTTATAAGTTATAGGCCCTACTAAATTAAAGGAAAACTCAACTTTCTTAAGACTTGACACCCTCTCCCCCTCGCCCTATTTGAGATAGGGTTTGTGATACCAGAACTTGATATGAGCCCTGATCTTAGGCATCTTTGGTCTAGTTTTCATTCCGTTCCGTTACTCCATTTGCAAGTTATACTAAATTAAACAGAAAACTTAAATTTTTCAGGAATTAAAACCCACTGCCCCTTGTTAAATTTGAGCTAGGGTCTTTATCTCAAAACTTGATATGTGTCATGGTCTTAGGGCTCTTTGGTTCAATTTTCATTCAGATCAATCACTCCAGTCGCAAGTTACTCTGAATTTAACGAAAAACTGTTTTTAGCAGGTAAAGCCCTCTCCCCCTGTTTTATTTTAGCTAGGGTCTTCATCACAGACGGATGGACACGCAGACAGGCAGAGAGACGGATTTTGCAACGTGTTAGGTAGCCATGTTGGCTCATTGGATCCAAAAAAAGGAAAACAATAGCATATCATCATCCAGGCATCATCACCTATTTGGATAGTGGAAAATATCCATCAAGATAGGTTTTTGAGATCTGTCTGTCTGTCCGCTCGTCTGTGCAATCGAGTATAGCGGGAGAACCGCCAGTCAGATTTGTATTAAAATTGAACTATTTGGATTAAAATTGAGCTTAATTAGGGCGATGGGGCTTTAAGTGTTATAAAAAATCGAGTTTTTCATTTAATTTACTGTAACTTGCAAATGGAGAGATGAATTTCGATGAAAATTGAATAAAGATGCCTAAGAGTATGATATGCATTAAGTTCTGGGATCGAGATCCAAGCCTAATTAGGGCGAGGAGAGGGGGCTTTAAGTGCTTAAAAAGTTAAGTTTTTTGTTTGACTCAGTTTAACTTGCGAATGAAGTAATGGATCTCAATGAAAGTCAAGCCAAAGATGCCAAAACCATAAGTCACATAATGTTTGAAGATGAAGACCCTAGATTAATTAGGGGGAGGGGGCTTTAAGTGCTAAAAAAGTCGTGTTTTTCATTTAATTCAGTGTAACTTGCGAGTGATTGATGGATCTCAGTGAAGATTGAACCAAAGATGCCTAAGACCGTGACAGGCATCAAGTTTTCATATGAAAACCCTAGCTCAAATAGAAGGAGGGGGAGTGGGTTTTAAGTGCTGAAAAAAGTCAAGCTTTTAGTTTAATTTAGTATAACTTGCGAATGGAGCAACGGATCCAAATGAAAGCTAGACCAAAGATGACTAGGATCAGGGCTCATATCGAGCTCTGATATCACAAGCCCTATCTAAAATAGGGCGAGGGGGAGGGGGTTTCAAGTATTAAGAAAGTCGATTTTTCCTTCAGTTTAGTAGGGCCTATAACTACTTCCACCCATTGGTTGCCCAAAGCCTGGAAATAATCCTTTTCCAAAATAAGTCATACTGAAGCCAACCTTCAACCAAATATTCCATCCCCAGAGAAAAATTACTTTGTTTGGCACTTGGTATTTACCAAGTGACATACAGTGATCGCACTTTCTGTCGGTCTGTCAGTCCTGGTCTCGCTAGTTTAGGCACTTCCAGATAAGCTAGGACGATGAAATTTGGCAGGCGCATCAGGGACCAGACCAGACTAAATTTGAAATAGTTGTTTCCGCGATTCGACCAGTTGGGGGGGGGGGGTAGGAGGACTGTTAATTTGGAAAAATTAGATCGAATCTTAATTGAATTTGATATTTAGAAGGATATCATGTCTCAGAGCTCTTATTTTAAATTCCGACCGGATCAGGTGACATTCGGATCAGGTGACATGGAAATCTTAAAAAACGCTTAGAGTGGAGTGATCAGGATTAAACTTGGTGGGAAGAATAAGCACAAGTCGTAGATACGTGGTTGACATAACCGAAATGGATTTGCTCTCTTTGGGGGAGTTGGAGGGGGTGTTAATTCGGAAAAATTACAAAAATTGAGATATTTTTGACTTAAGAGTGGGTGACCATTCGTGAGGTATTTTTGAGTTTGATATTGAGAAGGAACTCATGTCTCAGATCTCTTATTTTAAACCCCGACCAATTTTGGTGACATTGGGTGATAGTTGGAGGGGGAAACCGGAAATATTGGAAAACGCTTTGAGTGGAGAGATTGGGGTGAAACTTGGTGGATAGAATAAGCAAATGTTGTAGATACGTGATTGACGAAACCGGGCTGGATCCACTCTCTTTGGGGTAGTTAGGGGAGTCCATTACTTTGGCGAGTTCAGTACTTCTGGACGTGCTAGGACAATGAAAATTGGTAGGCGTGTCAGGGATCTGCACAAATTGACTTGATAAAGTTGATTTCCCCGATTCAACCATCTAGGGGGGCTGAAGGGAGAGGAAAAATTAGAAAAATGAGGTATTTTTAATTTGCGAGTGGGTGATCGGATCATAATGAATTTTTATGTTTAAAAGGACCTTGTGTCTCAGAGCTCTTATTTTAAATGCCGACCGGCATTAAGCCTCTGATTTTTCTTTTAAATTAATCTATTGATTCTTATAATTTTGCTAGAGCTCACGCTATATGAGCTCTTGGCTCTTCCGACCTCGTCACAATTGCCATATGAGCTCTTGGCTCTTGTTTTATTCCTTTTTTCTCAGAAGATTTTCGACTTAGTCTCATGGTTTTTGCCACTTCATGGTGTGAAAACTATTGCTAGAAATAGATAGGATGCAACTTCTGCCGTATTGTCTTCTTTTATACTTAAGTGTGTGCTTGCATTGTGCCTGCGTCCCCTTAAAAATTCTGTTTCTTACAGTAATATTGGTTTGTCTTCTGTTGCATATGTAGACGACGTTCTTCTTGTTGCCCGGACTCGCCGTGGATTGTTTTCCAATTTTACTATATTAACCAATGAACTATCTAAGATTGGATTGTCAGTTAATGTGTCTAAATGCGAGTTTATTTGTTTTAATAGCCCTTATGCGGTCGCTCCATCCGTTGCTGGGACCGCAATCCTGCCATGTTCTTCTTTAGTTAGTTGGCTTGGTCTGTGTTTCGGTCCAACACTTTCCACTACCTTTTCATCCCTAGTGAATCAAGCCGTGAAAAACGTACGCGTCGTCTACGGAAAAATATCCCCAAACTAAAGCCGTTACAACCGCAACGGTTTGTGCATGGTTTATAACGCTTATTGCCCCCATGTGCTTTTGTTTTTATCAGGCATGGCTCATCTGTTTTGTAAGAAAAATCGCCATACTCTACGTGCAGCTTATTTAAGATATTGCAAAATCCTCCTCCGGCTTCCTAGATGGCTCCGAAACAGAAAAGTCATTGCTCGATTTGGTTTAATAGATATGGCTTCTTGGATTCGGTCTTCCAGTGATGATTTATGTAAAAAGACTATCTACTCTATTCAGGCTTACGACCATCTGCAGCCTTTTTTCCATATTGATACTGGTTAATTAGTCCATGTTGTCTTTTGTTAATTTGAATTTCTTTTTCTTGCTGTTTATCGTTTTTGTTTTTGTTTATTTATAATACTCCGTACTTTGTGTTTTTTTTATACTTTTACGGATAATAAAGTTCATTCATTCATTCTGCATTTTGACCAGCCGTATGGAATGCGTCTGAATCAGCGGGCTTGCTGCAGGCCCGTGATTTTATAATATACGTTTGTAGGGAGTTTTACCGACCATCTGAATTGACTACACAGCATGCGGCTTGCTTGAGTGAAAACCAGCCAAAGGATAGATGCCATACATTTTCATAGCGTGTCTGAAATTTAACTTGAAAACTTGAGGCAGTTTTCTTGTAAAGGTGCCGTCATCAAAGTATGAATCAAGACTTCATTTTCATACTCTTCTTTTCTTTCAGCACACTGAGAATCAAGCGACCTTCGGCTAGCTACCAAAAGTGTGGATTTTTGCTGCTCCTTTTTATTGAGCTTTGATTTCTCTTATTAAAAAAGTCTGTAACTGACTCCTTACTTTTAAATTTGAGTTTTTTTTGTTGCTAAGGTTTTTAGTTATTGAATCAGAGAATGAACTACTTTATTACCTTTTATCCGTTTTAAAGCCAATGTAAATTTTATTTTTCTATTTTCAATATTTTTTCCACCATTCCGACATGTTTCAGAATAACCCTGTATTTTTTCAAACGTGCCAGATTTGACTGAACACTAATCGCCAGAAGATCAACTCTATGTGCACTGTATTAACTCTGTCATGTGATCTGTCTGATCCAATCAGAAGTTTTTTGACTGCACTTAATTGTTTTCATAGCCTTTTTCTTTCAAGCCGTTGTGTTGAAAATTGGTTGAGATTATTTTTTGGACTTCGTTGGGTATCTACCAGCCAAACAAGGAAAAAAAAACATTTTCAATATTTTTGTTATCATTCCCACATGTTTCAGAATAACCTTGTATTCTTTCAAACGTGCTAGACTTGACTGAGCACTAATCACCAGAAGTTCAACTCTATGTGCGCTGTGTTGATCCTGTCATGTGATCTATCTGATCCAATCAGGAGTTTTTTGACTGCACTTAATTGTTTTGAAAGTCTTTTGCTTTCAAGTCGTTGTGTTGGAAATTGGTTCAGATTATTTTTTGGACTTTGTTGGGTGTGTACGAGCCAAACAATGGAAAAATGTACTTCCAATATTTTTTCCATCATTCCCACATCTTTCAGAATAACCCTGTATTTTTTCAAACGTGCCAGATTTGATTGAACACTAGTGGCCAGAAGATCAACTCTACTTGCACTGTGTTAATCCTGTCATGTGATATGTCTGATCCAATCAAGAGTTTTTTGACTGCACTTAAGTGTTTTGATAGTCTTTTGCTTTCAAGCCGATGTGTTGAAAATTGGTTAAGATTATTTTCTTGGACTTCATTGGGTGTGTACCAGCCGAATAAGGGAAACGGTTAAAAACGATAAAACGGAAATTCTGGTTCTTGATTAAGATTTCCAAGACAGGAATGACAGGGGACATTTTATAGGCAAGGGAAGGGGCTAAGATGCCTTCAGAATGGCTTTAAAAAAAGGTAGTATGGGCTTGATATCAGAAATATATATATATATATATATATATATATATATATATATATATATATATATATATATATATATATATATATATATATATAAATAATTAGAATAAATACTTGAAGTAGTACTTGAAGTAATACTTAAGTACAATTTTGGCAAGTACTTGATATTTGATACTTAAGTAAGAATTTGGGAATTACTTATTACTTGATATTTAAGTAAAAAAACAATGAGTACTTAATACTTGATACTTAAGTAAAAATTTGGAGTACTTGTTGCAGCACTGGAGGTCACCAATGCTATATTTTTGCTAGTCCAAAAATTAAAGTTTACAAATAAACAACAAGTATACATACCTTTGTTAAACACGGACTTAAATCCTTGACAAACTGTACAAGATCTTCCATGCCTTCGATCACCTCAGCAACTGATAAATAATCTATTACTTTCTTGCATTGTTGGACAATTTTTCTCACCTCAGCTTCGTCAAAACATAATAAAAGAGAAGAAGTCCCTTGCAATATACCGCGCGATCCTTCAATCAATTTCTTCCTATAAAAAGGTAAAATGATAACACTGTCAAGTTTTAGGACAACTCGGCATGGCTTAAAACTAGGGCTGGCAATTTTTAAGACTTGAATAAAATCTGGTCACGAATATTAGTGAAGACCTAACTTTACAAAGTCCTACCAATCATAAGTCTTACACCATGAGTTTGATTAGGCACAGTGATGACTCAAGGTTTTTCGAGCATAAAAATAACAGCAAAAAAACATTTGGGGCGGAGATGATTACAAAAAAAAAGAAGTTTTGAGAAAATGCACATAAATATAATCAAGCTTTTATTCAAGAGTTTTGTTGAGTAGCTTAAGGTTTGTTTTACAATGCTTCGTTTCATGACTTCCTTTTAGGCGTTTTCTTGTTATAATTTGTTTATGTTTCAATTTATTGTACTGAGTAGCCTACAGCTTAAAGTCCTTGCCAGGATACTTGCATTTTCTCCAGTGATCACTGGCTGAAACATTTTCACGCTTTCTTATCAAATTGTTTTTATTTTGGGTCAACTGCCTTCGCGATTGCGGAGGAAAACCCAGGTTTCTTTTGAATTGAAGGAACGATTTGGATTCCAAGGCCTAATTTATCAAAGGGAATTATAAAGACTAGGACTCAACTCGGAATTTTATGCACATGGGGCGGGGGGTCAATTACAGCTACCCATTTACTTACTAAGACCTAGGGCTTTGCACACCAGCTGGCGCATTCGGCGACAATGTCACCTCTACATGACAATTTTTCCAGTGTTTCGGATCCAACATCTTCCAGGAATAATCTTAACAGCTCAGGCTGCTTCGCGAGACAACGTCATTCACACATTCTCTACCGTCTACGTCCTCTGATTCGTGGAAGGACCCAACGCCTAACATCATGGAGTAGGTGGCTCATCTTAACCGTGTGTCCCAAATATTGTGATTGACTGCTTTCAGTTTTATCAGTAACAAGTAGTTCTAGAATCGCTGTTCAAGCTCTTTACTCTATACTCATGAGTCACATCAATATGTAAGAAGGGAAGGAACGTTGCTGTTACAAACGATATATTACAATTTGAATTTATTTATGAATTGGTATACTTATTCTTAATATTTATTTTATTTCTTTGTTATATCTACATTTATTTTTATTATTTTTATTTTGCTTGGATTTATTTATATTGTATGTGATTCATATTAATTTTACTTTTATTTTCACTTTATTTAAATAAATTAAATAAATTAAAAGGATAATTACTTTTATTTACTTACTTAATTATGAATCTAAATATATTCAATTGAATAGGTTAAAAGTCACACCAAATTTTAATGTGCGGAATTCTGTTCTAGAGACCATTCGGGCGGCTGAGCACCCGGGGTAATCAAAAAATAAATTGAAAGAGTAATTGCTAGGCCAAGCTTCATAGTTCTTTTTTATTTATTTATTTTTCCTTTCTTTTATTCTCTCTTTTCTGTTTATTATTATGAGATTGGTTACTCATCAATAGTTGATGAGACATTGTTTGTTATTTTTTTTTTTTTTTTTTTTATTGTTTCATTTGTGTAGTGAATTATTAGTTAGAAAATGAGCTTTATGTACCCACCCACTCGCAAGTACTTTTTTGTATCTTTATTGAGGCGGGTACTTGCATATTAGTTAAGTGTATTTGATTTATAAATAAAGTGAACTGAACTGAAATTAAATGTTTTCCCAGAGAAGATATAAGAAGATATTAAATAAGGTATCCATATATTCAGTAATATCTGATGATGTTACCGTCAGTTATCTGACGGCAATGTGGATTGCCTAAGAATAGTTTAGATACTCAATTAACTAACTGCATATCAACTAATCAAGTTCGCGAAAAGTGTGCTTACAAATCACTTTCTGAGGCTATAACGAATGAGAGGTTATTGAAGGATGATAGATCCAGGGTCACCACCTCTAGTGATTTATCACCATATCTAGTGATTGTATTACTTAAACAAAATCATCATCAAATTCCCACATAAATCACTAGATTATTTAAAAAAATTGCTAAATCAACATGAAAATCAATTAAAATCTAGTGTTTTTTATCACCAGGCGGCAACCCTGGATAGATCACTAAGGATTGTGCTGTAGTCTGGTTACTGGTGATTGTTTCTCCCTTCGTCTCGCTTCTTTTTTTTAGTTGTAGGCTTGGGGCGTGGAAAAGATTCCAGAGGAATAAGTCATGTTACGTGAGATTGTTGTCTTTAAGGTGCCATACAAAAAGTTGGTTTCTTACTAATTATCTTGTTAGTTGTTGTTGTTTTTTTTTACTTTTTTGGGAGGTGGGGGGAGGGTACCCAGCATACAGTTATGATTAATATCTCTAATATGCTATCTAATATGCATACTTTCTCTAATATGCGGTCATTGTATTACATGGATATGACATAATGTCTATTATTTGTAATCTATTTATTTGTAACCAATAAACTATTATTTGTAAAAAAAAATAATAAATTTCCACATAAATCACTAGAACCAGATTATTGAAGAAAATCACTAGATCAACAAGAAAATCAATTAAAATCTAGTGTTTTTTGTCACCGGGCGGCAACCCTGGATAGATTACAAAAGATGTTGCTTTGGTCCGGTTATTGGTAATTGTTCCTTCCTTCGTCTCGTTTTTTTTTTTTTTTTTTTTTTTAGTTGTAGGCTTGGGGCGTGGAAGAGATTCCAGAGGAATAAGTCATGTTTTGTTAGATTGTTGTCTTTAAGGTGCCATACAAAAAGTTGGTTTCTAATTAATTGTCTCGTTAGTTCTTTTTTTTTACTTTTTTGGGGGGTGAGGGGGCATTTGCCCAGCATACATTTATGACTAAGTCATTGTCTTATATACTATCTCAAATAAATGTCTATTATTTGTAACCAAAGTTATTGATAAATATTGACGAATTCCACTTTATAATACAAAACTAAAATATTCAGATAAGAAGAAATGTTTCTACTGCCAAAATAAATCTAATACCAAGCTATTGCTTGTTCATAGCCTAGAAAACTCAGGACAGAAAAAGCATAATAATTAGAACACTTCAAGCATTGATCTAAGCACAGAATTCTAGTAAAGGTCTTCTGCCTTTCCTACATCCACGCTGTTCTTCTCTTAAAATTGTATTAATAATATGTTTTTGTTAAATATTTTCATACTAATAAAATCAAGTTAATGCCTCTTATTACGCTTCTTATAACATTCTTCTTGTACCATATTATAACAAAACTTCTTATAACATTCATTACTGCATCTTATTCAATCCTAAAAGGAAGGAAAAAGAATAATTTCAAAACTAATGAAGTAGTTTTATCACCAATTGTACTTAAATCATTGAAAGGGATAGCACTTTTTTGTTGTTCTCAAGTCCCACAATTTTGACACGTAGCAGTGTTGCCAAATAAGAAATATTTACGCCACTCGAGCTCTTTCTTAAGGTGGTTGCCTTGAATTCTTCAAATCAGCGCGTTTTTCAAAAGATAATTAATTGGAAGAATTGCACTTACAATGAGCATTTTCGCTCAAAATGTTGAACCAGGCGTATTTTTATTATTAGACTTTTGTGTACCAGGCACCTGGTAACATCAGTAAACCACAGAGGCATTACTTGCCAAAATGTTTGGAGGTGGTGGCAATGGATATTTCCCACTGGTTGATAATTTCTACGTACTAGTTTTTCGATACTGCTATTAAAATAACTCAATTTTTGGTTTTCATCATCTGAGACTGAGCCAGTAAAATATCTTTTTAACGATTGGCTCAAAACATAGGGTCAGAAAAAAGCCTCCCCCATCCCCGCATGACGCCCCTGAAAAACAGTGTGATAGATTAAGTTTTACAGTTTGTTTCCCAGTAATTTTAATAATAAATTTATGATAATAATTATTAGTAATAAGTTGTAATATTCTTGCTATGTTATTATTGGTCTCATTCAATGTGATTTAAAATACTTCTTGTTTATCCTTTCTGGGAAAACAATTGTCTAACAGTCCATGAAATACTACTTAGGACCTACCAGAGTACTGAGTTTAAGCAGATGCAGATTAAACAATTAAGATATGTAGTTTCAAGTTTGGCTTATCATCATTAGATATGGTGCCATTCAACATGCCGAGTTCTAAATATACATAGGACAGCCAAAAGAACACATGATGTGAAGAAAACTTACCCCTTGAATTACATAAAAGCGTTCAACCATCAATAAAATAGAGGTCAAAGCTTATTTTTACCTTGCAGGAACTGAGTAGGCATCTTCTTTAATTAGCGCTGCAGCTTCTTCTAGCAGCTTTGCAGCAGACTCAACTCGGTAGAGTGCAGGAGGCATGTCTTGCTTCAGCAATGCATCATCACTGGAATAGCATGTATCTTTACCAACCTAAAAGCAAAAATACATATCCAGCTTTATTCAAAAGAGCCTGTATAACCATACAAAACACCTACAACTATAGATCATGCAGTAGGTGTATTATTAGGTGACTATTTCAAAATTTTTCTCGGGGTTCTTAGAGACAATTTGAGATGAAGTCCTCAAACACCCAGTTTAGTTATGCAATGCTGATAATATGATGAAGTAGGTCTACAGCAAATACAGAAAAGTGAATCTTCCCAACTGTAATCATCTACTGGACACCCTGAAAGGACATCACATAATCGGATACTTGTCCAGAAATGGAAATGTGTGGTTCATCAGGGGGTTTCTGATCCTTTTTTCAACTTGTGCTGCTCTAATACTCTAATATACCCCCTTCTCCAATAATTGGGTATGTACACGTCAAGCCTGAAGATTTTATAATTTTTAAGACGGTGTCACTTTCCAGTTATTTTAGCAGCTTTGCTCAAACCTCCGTCTCTGCCATTCCTTACTGGAGTCTATTGTCCTTCACTTATAGTACACTATAGCACTTAGGAATACCCATTACCTAACATATGTTTAACTGTCATTTACCAAGTAAATATCAATTATTTTTCGTTTTTTATAATGACAATGGCAAAGGAGTCAATCAGACCTTCTACTGAATGGAAAAGCTTCAGATAAAATAGAAAATATCCAAACTTGAAACTCTCAGAGCCAAAGATTATGGTCTTATGAAATGCACAGGCTTAAAACGGATGTTCTAAACGGAACGGATAGTTACAGATGTTAATCAAACTTTTCTTATAGAACACGTCATTTGCTAAAAAATACCTCAAAATTATAATGCAGAATAAAAAGTACAAATGACGAAAGGTAGAACAAGAAGGGATTATTTTAAGACAGTAAAAAAAAATTCTAATGAATATTTTGGCTCCATACCCAGGAATCATCATCAGCAAGGCACAGACAGATATAATATAAGACTTGCAAGATAATACATATCCTCTAAAACTAAAAAAAAATTACAAATGTCCAAGCATTATCACTTCAGGGAAGTCCAGCCAGGACTGAAAAAGAAACATGCAACAAAGCAATTTATTCAGATAATAACAAATCAGGTACACCAATATAATATGTTAAATCATTTTTAATTAATTTTTTCTAAATGTGTTGAATGAATATTCTCCCAAACGTTTATTTAACAATGTATTATTACTTAAATTCAGTTTCTATAGCCTCTCGAACTTCCTTAACATTCAAATTATTACTAATACTTAAAAAAGTAATGTTTGGTTTGGGTCTTCGAAAATATGGCACAATACGGTAGGAAAATATGGCTTATTGAACTGTCTTTGAAATAATGATGCTAGCAATATTTTTTTTTTTTTTTTTTAGTTTTAACAGTCATGTATTTTATTTCAAGTTTTTTTTTCACACTTATCAGTGCTTTGCTGATGATGGCTATTAGATATAGATCCGAAATATTCATTAGAAATAATTTTCACAGTCGTAAAATAGTTTCTTCGAAGGTTGTTGGTTGTTTTGAGATAGCACATTATTTGTAACCTACTGTTCTTCATCCATAAAATGTAACTTACCCATCTTAAGGCTTTTTATTCATTACAGGCCTTTGGTTGTTGTTGTTTTTTTGATAGTTTGGTTGTTGGTTCTTTGAGATAGCACACTATTTGTAACCTATTATCCTTCATCCAAAAAATGTGACCGGCCCATTTTAAGGCTTTAATATTCATAGGCCAATAGGAGTGACCCCAATGCTTCCAAACAGTTTACTTCAAAATTTTATGAATATGGGGAAAAATTAAGTTGTCAAGGGGAAGAAACAAAATTAATCTGTTCCCTTAAATTAGGCATTTGTTTCTTTAACCTAATTAATGAAGTTATTATTATAAATCAGCTCACTAATTTTACTGCTAAGAGAAAAATTTGTCAATAACAGAATAAAAAACCTTACTACAATCAGAATTTTATGGAAACATAAAATATCCATTTTTTAACTGCTATCAGGAAAGAATCAAGTTTTTGATAAGGAACAGCTACAATCTGTAGTTGAAAACAATATTTGATAATCCAGCCTTCGAAAAAAAAAGAAAAAAGATAATCCTATCCTTAAACATGCCTATATTTCTTTTATTATTATTACTATTGCATAAACTAAAACAGAACCTACCTTGACAAGATTGATAACTGCTTTACTAACAGCTTGTACAGGCCTCTCAAGGTCGGGCATAGCATTTCCATCTTCTGCTTCTTCATGGAGGATCACAAGTCGTGATACCTAAAAAATTAGACATATTGTATTACATTTTACCAACCTTAAAATAATTCAGAGAATTGGAATCTTCAAGATGTCTTAAAGAAATTTTCAATTGCTAATTCTTGTACCCAGAAATCAATTATGAAATAATACTCAAGATCATTTGATAAAACTGCTGTCAGAGAAGTGACATAGAATACAAACTTATAATATACAATTCTACTCATCATTATTGCTTGGGGATCCTCAGAGATTGCTATACTGTAGAATTATAAAAAAAAATACATAGCTTACTAACTTCTTATGGCTTAAAACTCGAAATCTTAATGAAAAAAAAACACAATCCTCTTTGTATACTTACTCACAGGGTGTAAGGTACTTGTGATAAGCCAGCTATTAGTTTATAATTCTGCCGTGGATATCTTGCGTTGCTGTATAATGCCATTGCCCTCCCACATGTGCTGTATATAGCACCTTTTTGGAAATATTTGCCGCCCGCCCCATGTACAAAAGTAAGTCTTCTGTTTTTTTTTCGATTCGTGAAGTTCCTTCTGAGACTTCCTCTGTGGACGAGAAACTCATATATCATGCAAAATTACAGAGTGTCCAATCTAACAATTTGCATTAACCAGGTCATAGAGAATTTCCTGGAAAAGGCCAAGGGAAGGACAAACCCGTGGCTAGCTATCATGAGTCAGTAGTTTTGTTAGTGTCCATAGTGTGTAAGCTATATACTTATGGTTATGTTCATAGTGTGATTTTCTTTTCTTTTTCCATTTGTACTCCAATGTAATTCCAGTGAATTTTTGGGTAATAAAAGTACATACTTACTTACTTATAATAAATGAAAGGATTCATGCTTATTTTATTTGTAATTCTCTCTCTATAAAAAAAAAAAAAAAAAAAAAAAAAAAAAAAAAAAAAAAAAAAAAAAAAAAAAAAAGAGGTCAGAAGAGCCAAGAGCTTATATGGCATGAGCTCTAGCAAAATCCTAAGAATCAATCAATTAATTTAAAAGGAAAATCAGAAACTTGACACGTTGGTCCCTGACACGCCAACCACTAAGTGTTTTCCAAGATTTCCGGTTTCCCCCTCCAACTCCCCCCAATGTCATCAGATATTGTCAGGATTTAAAATAAGAGCTCTGAGATATGAGTTCCCTCTAAATGTCAAATTTCATTAAGATCCAGTCACCTATTCTTAAGTTAAAAATATCTCAATTTTTCTAATTTTTCCAAATTAACACCCGCGTCAACTCCCCAAGAGAGTGGATTCAGTCCGGTTATGTCAATCACGTATCTAAGAATTGTGCTTATTCTTCCCACCAAGTTTCATCCTAATCTCTCCACTCTAAGCGTTTTCCAAGATTTCCTGTCCCCCACCCCAACTCCCCCCAATGACACGGATCTGGTCGGAATTTAAAATAAGAAATCTGAGTTATGAGGTCCTTCTAAATATGAAATTTCATTAAAATCCGGTCACCTGTTAGCAAGTTAAAAAACCTCAATTTTCTGATTTTTCCAAATTAACACCACCACCACCACCCCCCAACTCCCCCAAAAAAAGCTGATTCAGTCTCGTTATGTCGATCATGTATCTAGGACTTGTGCCTGTTGTTCCCGCCAAGTTTCATCCTGATCTCTCCATTCTAAGCGTTTTCCAAGATTTCCTGTTTCCCACTCCAACGCCCCCCAATATCACCAGATACAGTCGGGATTTAAAATAAGAGCTCTGAGACACGTGGTCTTTCTAAATATCAAATTTTATCAAGATCCAATCCCCCATTTGTAAGTTAAAAATACCTCATTTTTTCAATTTTTCCTCTCCCTCCAGCCCCCCAGATGGTCGAATCGGGGAAACGACTGTTATCAAGTCAATTTGTGCATATCCTGGACATGCCTACCAATTTTCATTGTCCTAGCACATTCAGAAGCACCAAACTCGCCAAAGCACTGGAAATCCCCCCAACTCCCCCAAAGAGAGCAAATCCAGTCTGGTTATGTCAGTCATGTATCTTGGACTTGTGCTTATTCTTCACACCAAGTTTCATCCTGATCCCTCCACTCTAAGCATTTTCCAAGATTTTAGGTTTCCCCCTCCAGCTCCCCCCAACGTCACCAGATCCGGTCAGGATTTAAAATTAGAGCTCTGAGACACGATATCCTTCTAAATATCAAATTTCATTAAGATGCGATCACCCATTCATAAGTTAAAAATACCAGATTTTTTTCTAATTTTTCCAAATTCACCATCTCCCACTCCCCCCTCCCAGATGGTCAAATTGGGGAAAAGACAATTTCTACTTTAATCTAGTCTGGTCCCTGATATGCCTGCCAAATTTCATTGTCCTACCTTATCTGGAAGTGCCTAAACTAGCAAAATCAGGACCAACAGACTGACAGAATTTATGATTGCTATATGTCACTCCATAAATACCAAGAGCCATAAAAAAAAACTCAAGCAAGCTTGTTTTCAGTAAATAACCAATTTTTACAGATACTGAAATTATGAAGAAACATCAAAAGTCAATCTATTTAAACCAGTTACAAAAATATATGTTGCAAAAACTGCAAAGCAATAATTTGTGTTAGTTTTTAAGCTTCAACTTTACTCTTCACTTCCATCAGAAAAACTTGGCTAAGAACAAATTATCTATTACAAACAGATTTAGACATATTTCTTCTTACACCCTTCCAACAAGCAAAAAATTAAGAGAGTAAAAACAACAAAACTTTAAATAACAAAACTTATTTAAAGTTTTTTCTTATTATTAAAGTTTTGTTGTTTTTTATCTTGTGTTTTGTTCCATTGCTTTATCTCAATCAAACTTGTTTTTTCTCTCTAAATATTTTGTAAATTGAAAAACAGCATTGTCTAAGAACCAACAAGCTATATGATTTTGATGTCATTTTTATAACATCTTACTAATATCATTAAAAAAAATATACAAAATGAACCACTACCCCCCTGCCGCCTTCCAGCAACAACAACTCTTCCTTTTAAGACCAATCAAAATCTTGGGATAGGTAAAGGTAATTATTTTTAAAATAATTTTCCACAAGACGAGTTTTTCAAAGAAAAGTAGAGTTCCACCAAGCCAAGAATGAGCAAAAATAAAGTCAAATAATCTTCAAAGCATACAACTACCACAAATCACTACCAATAAATAAATGAAATTCAAAACAAACAGAAATTAAAATATATAGCCAAGTCAAACTCAAAACAAAGGAAAAATTAACATAAGTAGGGGCTGATAACCCCTATGCCTTCTCAAGGCCAGAACACAATTTGCACAAATGCTAAAGTTTTTGAAAATTTCTTTAATATTTTTTTTTTAATGAATTTTTTTTTAATTAATTTCTGTTTGTTTTTTATTGGTTGCTATTTGTATGTTGGAGAAACTTTTTCAGCAATTTTTATTCCTGACACAAACAGTATTTTTTAAGTTTATTTTATTGCTCCTGAAATTGATCTGGAAAATAAAACTTAATATCATTCCCAAAAGATTCTATCTATGCTCTATGTCAACCTGGATATACTTGCACTCGTTTTAATTATTTAAATTGTAAGAACAGAAGTAGCAATAGAAGTATCCCCAAAAGTTTCAACTTAATGCTCCCAGTCATTCATTAATTAAAACTTTTTTTTAATTAATATTCCTAAAGACATAGTTGCTGGACCATTTCAGCAACAGTCCATGTGTTTGGAAAATGAATGGGCTTGAGAGAAGGGTTGCTTGCCCACCAGCCTCTTGTTAGTCTTCAAAACAGCACCAGACACTCACGCTGTAATTGGAGTGCAAGGGGGAGGACTTCCCCCTTGATATATCTAGTAGAAACATTTTAAACAAGTAAAAACAAAGTGAAAACATTTTAAATATATTTTGTTTTCAGTAAAGTGGAAATTATGTTCTGGTCTTGAGAAGGCATGGGGGTTGTCAGTCCTGCTCATGTTGATTTTTGCTTGTTTTGAGTTTGACTTGGTTATTTATTGTATGATTTAAATAAAAAAATATGTTTAAAATGTGTTAACTTTAATAAATTAAAAATTATTAAAACTTTAAGTAATATATATATATATATATATATATATATATATATATATATATATATATATATATATATATATATATATATATATATATATATATATATATATATATATATATATATATATATATATATATATATATATATATATATATATATATATATATATATATATATATATATATATATATATATATATATATATATATATATATATATATATATATATATCAGTATATGTATACTAAACTGACAATCCACAGCTTTGTTTTCTTCAGTAAAGTGCAAATTATGTTCTGATCTTCAGAAGGTATGAGGGTTGTCAAAGACATAATTTCCAGACCTTTCAACAACACTGCACAATATGGATATCTCAAAATTTTGATTAGATGTGTTTTGGGAATTGAAGAATGTGGGGGGGAAGGCTTGTTTCCCTTCAAGCACTTTTGACTTATAAAAAGGGCACTAGTCCTTTCAATTTTTCAATTTATAATCAAATGAGCCTTTTTTGAAGTTTTTACAATAGCAAATGGCCCTATCAAATTTCTATCAGATGCATTATGGGAAAATACAAGATTTGGAGGGATGAAGATTATCCACCCTCCAATCATTCTGACTCTTAAAAAGGGCACTAGAACTTCTGATTACCAATCCAACAAGCCCCCTCCAAAGTTTACCAATTTTAATTTAAAAAGTTTACCTCCTCTAGACCAATCTTGGATGTGGCCTGGATTGGGTAAAGTTTAAGGTAAATTTGAAATGGGCCATATAATTTAGCTAGAATGAAAGTAAAAACATCATTTGATGCTTTTTTTATGCTCTTTCATAATTCATATAAAATACCTTCAGGGACCCTTTAAGGGCTCAAGATACAACTAGCCTTGGAAGCAATTATTGAATTACAACAGAGCATAAAAAAGGCATCAAATGACATTCCATAATCATGCTAGCTAAATTACATGATCTACTAGAAATTTGCCACAAAAAGTACTTTGTATAGAATTTTACCAAAGAGTATAGGCTAACTAGTAGGCTTATGGCTATATGTTTGCAGGTGAGGCCTAGCTTAGAAGCCAAATAGTTAATGATATAAGCCTTAAATTTATCAGAAAAAAATCTGTATGAAAAAATGGATAAAATTCTAGTTTGGTTACTTTTTTCTATCATAGAAACAGGTTTGGTTAGGAAAATAAAACTTTCAGTGATGAATCCAGGACCAAAAAATACTCTGGGAAGGTATTGCCAAGCTTCTATGTCAACCCTAGGCTATTATGATTTCTAATTTTTTGAAATTTACCAACTTTACAGGTTCCCTTTTGAAAATTTGGAAAACAACATTTTATCTTAACTTTCAGTAATCAGTTTCTTTTCTTCTAGTTTTAGTTCTGAAAATGCAATTTCTGTTTTCTTGTACTTCATTTCAGCATAAGATCTATTTTGCAAGGTTTCACTTTTAAAACACAAGCATTTTTAAAGGTCAATGCCCTCTAGAGGGACAAAGAGTGGAGGTAGTTACTTCAAATTAGTTCCTCAGGACATATCTTCACTACTTTAGTCAGTAGATCCATCCCTAAAAGTTTCATTTTCTACAGCCTAACCCCTTTCCCAGATAGCAAAAAGTAACTAAACTAGAATTTTACCAAAAAATAATTCTTTTAATACCTGCTGAGCTACAGGGTCTAATATGCTTTCAATAGTTTTAGTGTGAAAAACAGGCATTTTTCTAGGTGTGGCTAAAGTGAGTGCCAATCCAAATAGAATATTTCTTTTACCTCTTTCTATTTGTGCTGAAATCAGCAGCATCTATTTTTGACGAGCATCTTTTCCCTTATTTTGACGCTATCTATTATGATTAACTGAATCAATAGCCTGAGGCCATTATCATAGTTTCGACAAAACGTGATTCCAAATGTAAGATTTAGATAGCGAGTAGGTTATATTCTAACCGTAACCATCTTCTTTTTTATTTTATAAACTTGTAGTTTCCAAAGTAGCAAATTGCTTTTGCAGGTAAAAATTAACCAACAAATTAAGGAAAGACAATGAAAATTTTAATGAGAAATAAAGAGGATGTAGTATCTAATAAAATGGATATCGATATAGATTTACTTATTTCACTTGTTGACGAAAATTCATGAGTTTGCTAATAGAAAAATCAGGCAATTTGACTCAGTATCCAAGGAAAAATTCTTATTGGCACACAATTTTGTCGTTTTAGAATTAAAATTAAGTAAGTAGGCTTATTTATGGCTGTTCAGCTTACGGCTTGATCCTTAGTCTGTCTGTATTATTATTGATAGCCCATAGCAGCACCAGTCTATACGAGACTAAAATAAACACACTTTGTTTTTGTCCTGACTTTTCAGTTTTTAATGTTTTTTACATCTACAGCCCATTTAAATTTCTGATGTGAAAGGGGCCAAGATGTAATCCGTATAGCACTTAGGGACCATTCACATGAGGCCTAGTCGTAATCGTAGTTGCGACTACAACTATAACTTGGCAGAAACTTTCTGTTCACACGGATCTCAGAGACTCAGTACTAGGTGTAATAATAGTTAAATTCGGATCAACTCACCGGCAGCTAATCCTAGATTTCAACCAATTACATCGAAGATTAGTGGCAAGAAATTTGACACGGTTGGAGGGTGGGAAAAAGGGTCGAGATTTAATCTCCGTTGACGGAAATGCATATACTTCTCTCTTGTTTATCATTATATAAGCTACTGTTTGTCAATTTGGATGTCTACATTTCTCTCTTCACTTGCATATGTTCCTCAACCTCACAAGAAAGTGGCTAGAGTTCTAAAGTCAATTACACATACTCCTGTTGATCTTCTGAAGATAAATGATATTTATGTTATATCCGAATCTTTGCTGGCATATCTACACTTCAACGCAGAGCTTTCAAACTGTTGTTTGGACTACATCAACTAGTGAGCTAAATAAATCCAAACACAATTTGTAACTGGGATGATGTAATTATTCCAGCTACTCCCTCAGTTTTTTCAGACTTTAGTCTTGCTGCGACTGTGGGGCGTGCCTAAAATTTGATTCCGGCTGAGATCCAGAAGTCCCAAATACTTGAATCCTTTAAGAAAATGATGAAAACTCTTGATTAAGAGTAAATGTTAAGTAAGTTTTAGTTGTATGTAATAAGATTTTGCTTATTTGTTGGTTGTTGTTTAGTTGATATTGGTTCCTTTATGATGTAGGCAATCTGATTTTGATTGTCAGGTGATGGAAAGGTGGCTGTTTTCGCAGGGAGTGTCGGTGAGTTGATTTCTCATTTGTTATTTATTTTTTTAGCCGTAGTTTAGAATGCACTTATCCAGTTTTATATTAACTTGCTATTTTAAGATCTTATTATTTGATTAAAAAAATAAATGTAACTGGGAGTTGTTATTTTGACTTTCAGCGGATTTTATTTGAAATTGCAAAGGGAAATCTAAATAGAATTAAAAATATATTAAATTTACAAGGAAAGCCAACTAAACTATCTTTTACAACTTTTAAAAGCTACATGCATTTGCTTTATATCCTAAATAAATCCATTTTAGCGGTCGAATGTTTTCAAAATTTTATAGAAAAAACAACTTTAAGCGATATAGAACAATAAACAATTCCCCCCCCCCCCAAAAAAAATGTATCACTCACTTCTTTTTTATTTTTTGATTAGTAATTTTCAAAGCTATAAAGCGTGTTTAAATGCAATTTTGAAATTTCACGGATCATCCCTTTTCCTGTTGCAAGATTTACCCTGCCTAAAAGTTGTGATTAAACCTAAAGCTTTCGACCCTGTGTAAGTTAGTCCTGTAAAGTGTTTCAATGTAGAACAGACTTATCTCATTTTTATAAATGGGATTCCGCATAGATATCAAATTTGAATGTATTAATAATTTGGTATCTTTCGCTATTTTTCCGCAAATACACTAACCTAGAATGGTAGTATCTATTTTTATTACACAGGCAAAATGACACTATTTCTGTCTAGATGATTATTTATAACTAATTCATAGAAAATGGCTAAAAATAAAAACAAACAGAAACAGCAAGATCATGGTATATAATATGTCTAGTTACCGAGCAAGTTAAAAATATTTTGCTACGTCATGACAAAACATCAAACACTGGAGAAACAACACATGTAATAATTCATTTCATAGAAAATACACATTTCCCGGCCTAAAAATTCATGAGTGAAAAACACAAATTTGCACCCCTCTTCTTTGACGAAAATCATTTGGCACCGCATCTTTTGGGGTCCTTATGACTTCGAAGTTAGTTCATCCTTCTCCACGGCATCGATTTTAATTCTTTCAATGGGAAAGAAAACTACTTTGGCTTTTTCATAAAGGCAAAACAAGGAAAGCGTAGGATCCTACTACCTTTTCTCCGTAATTAAAGAGTCGATACTATGCGGGTGCCCCTAAGGCTCTCACGATAGGACTCTCCCTTTTTTCTGCACGTTGACCTTTCTTCTTGCCGTTTTAACGACAAATTTTACATCTCTCTTCCTAGTTTTTGGATTTTTCAATTTTCGTATATTGACGCCATTACGGGATTCATCTAAATGACACATGAATAATCCCAAGTATTTTCTTGTGGCTGTTATCTAAAGTATGTATAGAAAATACTGCAACTGCAGATTACGTCCTTGACACTCTAGAAGGCTGTTTAATTTGTTGAAATGGTTATTTAAAACTTGTGTCTATGGTCATAAAACTAGATTTTTCATTCATCCCAACGTTGTTCTTATAAAAAGAAGCAGAAGAAAACGACTTGTCTATGAAATCCATTTAACAATTTTCTTGTCTGCAAAACAGGCTGAAAGGTAAGATAACTGTAAATTATGGTAGCCTAACATTGTAAACTATGAGTTTGTATCCTAGAAATTACTTGAATTTGGAGAAAGAGACTGTTGAGGGTGAATGAATTCTACAATTTATGTCCTAGAGAGGTGCTTTCAAGCTACATTTTTAGCTGACAACATAATTTAGCTAGGATGAAAGTGAAAACATCGCTTGATATTTTTAACCTCTTTCATCATTCAGTTGTTTGTTGGGAAAGCTACATTTACCCAAAAGTAAACCAGTCTATAGCAGACCTAATCAAAGCCTTGAGGCTACCCACATCCAATGTAGATTTCAACATGGGTTATTGGGTAAAATTCTAGTTAACTGACTTCTTGCTATCTTGGAAAGGGTTTAGGTTAGGAAAATGAAACATTCAGGGATGGGTCTACAGGTTAAAGTGTGTCCTGGGAAGGTATTTTAAAGTACCCATCTCCACTCCTTCTCCCTCTAGAGGGCCCTGAAATTTGCCTATGTGACAGGTCTATACCTATAGAAATTTTGATGAAACAACATTTTACCTTAATTTTCAGTTAGTAGTTGCTTTTTCTCTGTCTTTACTTCTGAAAATACAATTCCTGTTATTTGAGTAGAATTTTGAGCCATATCAATCTTTTTTTTTTAATTTAGGAAATGTATTTGCATATCTTTAAAACCTTATAAAATGGAATTGAGCAAAGTTATGAAGCTGAAAACAATTTTGTTGTACTTCAATTAAGCAGAAGATCTATTTTGGAAGATTTCACTTTTATAACACACATATTTTTAAAGGTCATCAAAGGTCATGGCCCTCTAGAGGGAGAAGGAGTGGAGATAGTTGCTTCAAAATATCTTCCCGGGACATACTTTAGTCTGTAGATTCATCCCTGAAAGTTTCATTTTTCCTAACCTAAACCCTTTCTGAGATAGCAAGAAGTCAATTAACTAGAATTTTACCAATTATTGTTTTAATTTCTTTGTTCTACATGGCTAATTTCTTCAGAACCCATGTTCAACCATGCTATTCTAGTGTAGCATATTGCAGTTTTGAAGAACCAACATGCTTGGAACAAGTAAGGTGAAAATGCTTTAAAGTTTTTGCTGTGTTGAACATAGAGAAACTGAAAACATTTTTGTCAAACCTGCTCAAAACATGCTTCTTGCTATCTCAGAAAGGGTTTAGGTTGGGAAAATGAAACTTTCAATGGATGGGACTACAAGCTAAAGTATGTCCCAAGAAGGTATTTTAAAGTACCCACCTCCATTCCTTCTCCTCTAGAGGGCCCTGAAATTTGCCTACATGACAGGTCTATTTACCTATTGAAATTTTGACAAAACAACATTTTGCCATAATTTTCAGTTACTGGTTGCTTTTTCTCTGCCTTTAGTTCTGAAAATGCAATTCCTTTTATTTGAGTAGAAATTTGAGCCATATCAATGTTTTTTTTTCAAAATCTTGGAAAAGTATTTGCAAATCTTTAAAACCTTATAAAATGGAATGGAGCAAAGTTATGAAGCTGAAAACAACGTTGTTGTACTTCAATTAAGCAGAAGATCTATTTTACTAGGTTTTACTTTCATAACACACATATTTTTAAATGTCATCAATGGTCAGGGCCCTCTAGAGAGAGAAAGAGTAGAGGTAGTTGCTTCAAAATACCGTCTTAGGACATACTTTAGTCTATAGATTCATCCATGAAAGTTTCATTTTCCTAACCTAAATCCTTTTTGAGATAGCAAGAAGTCAATTAACTAGAATTTTACTGGAAGTTTTTCTTTTGGTAGCTGATTCAGGAATGGTAATTATTTTCCTTAGTCCTAATAACATTTAATAAATAACAATTTACCTAGTAGCCTAAATTGTTGTTGGGAAACAAATATGCAGGAATTTTAAAATAAAGCCTAAAACCCCTAAAAATGACATCATGACAAAACTGAACTAGGCCTAATTTTGAGGAGTTCCCAGCTCTCTTTAAAAAATTTCTCCAAATTTGTTTTCATAATAATATTTTACTGTTAAGACTAATCAAAATAATAATCCTCTAGAGGTAGACCCTAATTATTGAATTATGAATGAGTTTAAATATAACCTATATATGTATATAACCTATGCACTGAATCACTTTTCTTCAAGCTGTTTATATGGCTTATCAAAAGAACAGAAAATTCATTATATGTACACTATTAAGGGCATATATTTGACTATTGGTGAGGGGGGATAAAGGAAATTGATAATTCTAGTGAATGTTATATTTGGACTCTGAATGAAATTTTGGTTCCAAAAGTAGACTATGTCTATTTTTTAGCTAGCCTGTCTCAATTGTCAATTAATATAGGAATTTACTGTCTTTGCTGGTCTTAACTTGGAAGAAAACATTTTTTTTAGGCTTAATTTTGGTTTGAGCCTACTTTATCTTGAACCTAAAAGCACAGTTCCAAAGCTTTGAGGGTTAAGGCTACTGATAAGACATTAATCATATAGGAAAAGAGGTAAGGTAATTTCTAGATTAAAAATTATTAATAAATATATATATATATATATATATATATATATATATATATATATATATATATATATATATATATATATATATATATATATATATATATATATATATATCCCATCTACAATTACTTGTTGCTTGAATCCTGTCTACAAGTGTCTTATGGATTATTTGTTGCCAATAAGTATTGTTTCAACCATCCTCTCCTTGCCCAAAAAGAAAGCCATTTGCAGCACATTTTACAGATATGCTAAGTTTCTCCTGCATCTCCCTTTGTGGCACAGCAATGGCAACATCTCCAGGAAATATAAGGTCACCAACCCTTCCATGGCCATAGAGAGAAGAATCTCCAAATTCAGTACCAATGTTTTAAGAGCCAACCACCCCTGGACTAGTGTTATTTTATAATATTTGTAGTGGAAGTGTATTTAAATTTTTGTGCTTTACTTTCTTTTTCTTTTATATACTCTGTCTTTGACAGGTAATAAATTAATAATAATAATAATATATATATATTCATATATTTTAACTAGGAAGAAAGTGACTATATCATTTCATGCCTTCTTTTATGCTCTTTTTAAATTAAATAGTCACTTATTGGGCAAATTCCATTTTAAGGCCACAATGGGGTCCCAAAAGGTGACTTATCATCTTGTCTATAGTTTTATGCTGGGTTGATAAAGTTGAAATTATTTAAAAACTAATTAGATATAAAAACTAGCTTTTAAATAAGGCATAAACAACTCTGTATGATGTTTAAGTGCCCTGTTAGGAACAAAAAGAGAGAAAGTAACATAACAAAAAAGAAAGATGGCATAAGGGTTTTCACCAATGATGATTCCAATGGTGCACTTTCTGTTTTAATATGACACCTTTTTTGGGGGATTTCTAACCCTTCTTGGAATTTCTTAGACCCATCTTACACTTGATGATGCCATATATAGTCTTAAATTATGTATTTCTTTGTTGTTTTTCATCTTGCAATGTATTTCATATGGATTGCTAGTTTCTTGACTTGATAAGATCCAGTCTTCCCAGAGTGATTACTGGATAAATATTAAAAATATTATTTGAAATTAGTTAAAAATGTAGCTTACAATGGAAGGAAAAAAAAAAATCAATTTATAGGCAAAAGAAGCATGAAGCATGATTATAAAATAAGAATTTATTCTTTTAGCAGGGCTTGGAATTAATCCCTAAGGTCTCTTTAATGGGCTGAAGTCCCTTCCTAGTCCCTTTTTATGCAGAAAGTCCCTTAACTCCCCCATAAGTCCCTGAACTTTTCTATTTAGGATCATGAGATATTTGAAAAACCTGCTTTAGGTAATATAGCTTCTCATCAAATTTAGTTTTACTGGCCTCTTGATAATGGTATGGCTGTTCAGAAAGAAGCAACAAGATAGTGGGAACTTTGTCTTTGACCAAAGTGTCTATTAATTGATGTAAACATTGGCAGCTAATAACTGTTCTGAATTGGCCTTTATGGTGGGTTGGATAAATAGGTCATATTCTCATACCATTCATGGATAAAGATTAACATTGACCTAGAGAGTTGGTGGCATGAATTGGCCATATCATGGTAATGTTTAATGATTGATACTTTCCTGTAGCTTCATGAAATGAACCATACCAGTATGAATTTGTTTGTATTGACAGGTATTCCAATGGTATAAATTATATATTTTTTCCCTCTAAATGTTGGTTAGAAAACTAATTTCAGGTTGAGTGAGAGGAGGAGAGTACCATGAGGGGAATATTCAGATAGCAAAAATCTTGTATTTAATGTTTTTCTGGCTGTGTTTAAACCTACTTCTCTTTCAATTCTTGCAAGTTTATTGAGGAAAGACAATGGACCACTGAAAATTTTGTCTCTCCTGGTCAACTAAAGGTAACATGAGTAGCAGGAATATAAGTGAATGGTTTAGGACTGGTGATGATGAGTTTTCTTTTTACTGTAAAATATGCAGGAAAAACCTTAGCTGTTGCATAGGCTTTTGCATGTTGAATCAGCATGATTCATTAGATGAGTAAAAGAAACAGATTGCAATCCATATCAATCCATTACAGTTTTGATTGTGTGGATCTGGTAGGCAACAGTCCCAATCAACAAGAGCCATCAGCCAGCAATGGAGGTAAAAGTCTTGATATGTTTTGTGACAAAGAGGCTGTGTATAAAGTAGAAATCATCTTGGTACTCAAGTCCTTGCAAGCTTTGATGTCTGCAGCTTTGTATGATGGAATCATTGTTGTCTTTGAAACCATGTTCCCTGGTAAGGCACCACCTGGGATGTTGATATGTGTGAAGGAAGCTATGTACATGATAGCTGATGCCCTTCACCTAGACTGTAAAGAGAATCTTATGAAGGACACATTTGAAGCTCACTTTGTTCTTTAATATGACAAAACTACAAACAGTGAAGGAAAAAAAGAATTTCAGATTGTTGAGACCAATTTGTAATAGTTGAGACCATCTGATGACATATTTCATGGGACAAGCAACTAATGAAAAAAAAAATGATGTCATGCATTGGGAGCAAGGACCTACCTGTTGAAAGACTAATACCAATAGGCAGCCTAATGCCACTAAGAATGGTTCCAAATGAATGCATAGGAAGAGAAAAAAAGTCTTCAAAAGAGCTTTCAAACATTGGAATGTGTAACATCCATGTTGTGCACAACACATTCATGAAAGGGTTCTAGGAATTTAGAGAGGAGTCATCCAACTTTGTCATCTTGAGGCATTTTTCACTTGACTGGGCTGCAAGATATGAGGATTTTTGAGAATGCCAGAAACGAAAGGTGTCCCATTCAATAGTTTCATTTGACAAGTCTTAATAAGGTGGCTGATGTGGTGACCTGCTGTTTGCTGAGCAATTGATTGGTGGTTGGCACTCTTGAAGTATTTTTTGCATTACTTGCCATTGAAAAACATCTGAAGAATGTTGCATTGTTAGCAAAGTACCTCAAAATTGCAAGCTACCTAAAAAGGAATATATAACCCCAGCCAAAATTTAGTTTCAGCAAAAAATCTTGTCAGTGCTAATATAAGCTTGCATAATTAAAGCATCTAAAGAATCAGGCCAGTTTTTCTTTGGTATATCTTTGCCTTTATGGTAATATATGGCTCATTTTTTATTTTCTCTCTCATTTTCACTTGATTTGGGAAAATTGGCTCCAACTTTGCCCTCCCCCCCAGGATTTTGACAAAATTACATCACTGTTCTGAAACTGAACACTCTCGTTTCTGCTGATGAAATTTCTACCAGTTTGTTTGAGAACCTGAACAACTATTTACAGGACACTATTGTAGGTGAGCAGGTTGAGCTTGTGTTAGATGCTCAGAAATTCACCTTGGCAGAATTCCATCAAAGTGTGCAAAGGCATTTCATGGCAGATGCCAAACACTTGATCAAGAAGTGCCCCATCTCTTCTAATGCCATCTTGAAGTGCTTAGGTGCCTAGATCCCATGGAAAGGAAAGAGCTAGAAGTGTATCAGATATAGTTGTTTTTGCTCAAGAGATCCTGTTAGGAGAAAATTTTGATGATGTTAGAAGTGACTGATTATTGCTGCCAGCTGAAAACTCAGTAGAACTAATGCCATCACATGTCAACCATTACTGGGTTCAAATCTTCTCTATGATGGATGCTTTTGGTTGGCAAAAGTATATGCTTTTGTTGAAGCTTGTAAAAGCTGTGTTGTGCTTATGTAGAGTGGGATTTTTGCTCTTGGGAAGACGTCTTCTGTCAGACAAAACCTCCATGTCAGAAAGAGTCCTGAATGCAGAGCTCTGTGTGATTTACAAAGTGAACACATATACAGGCAAGACCCAAAGGCTTCCTATTCCCAAAAAGTTGTTGACTTTGACTAGATTGGTTTGGTCAAAATACTAAGACTATCTAAAGAGCAACATAAAAGATCAAGCTTAAACAAAGTGTCCAAGACCAAGAGATAGAAGGGAGCTAAACCTAGTTGACATCTCTATAAAAAAAAACTTGAGGAATCATTGCAAGAAAAGGAGGTCTCTGAAAAACAGAAACTAGCAATTGTTGATGCCCTTCTGAAAAACAAAACCAATAAAAAAGAGCAGGTTGATAAGGACATTCAAAAGAGGAAGTCAGACCTGATAAGCAAGTTAACAAATGTCTCAAAGAAGTGAAATGAGTTAGCTTGCAAGTGAAGTCTTATGGATTGTTTTTACTTGTTTCTAGCCTTGAAGTTGCTTTTATTTTTTTTGTTTTAAATAAACATTAGTGGAAGTTGAACAAAAAGAGAATTGAACAGCAGAGACAACTTACACATCTCCATGGAAAATGAGTTCCTTCCCTGGCTCAAGAATTTGATGATTCATGGGGAGATTTGACCACCACATCTGATTCACGAGCAAAGAAATGTTTTGACCATGAATGGTGGTCAAAATCTCTTCCCACTCTGGTTCCTTTTGATCCCCTTTTCATCCCTAAAAGTCCTTTGACAGGTTGCCAACTCCCTTTTCTAGTGAGCAAGAATCATTCTGAGCCCAGTTAAGGATTTTGTTTAGTGCTAAATCAAGAGTCAGATATGGTCTTTTTGTGTTATGAGAAATTTTAGCTTTAGTAGGAATAATCTGTTTGCTAGCATACTGATGTTCTTTGTTAAAAAAAAATTAGAATGTTTTTTTTTTCTGACAGCTTCTATAAACTGGCTGTGTCATATAAGCTTCATCATGAAAAAGATGGTTTAGTGTATGCTGCCTTGAATTGGCATTGAATTATAGGAATCTCATGGTTTCTTCAAATCAGTCTCTACTCATGGCTATTGTAATTATAAATTTAAAAAAAAAACGAAAAGTAAAGAATTGTATGGTATTAAACTCATGATATGCAGAAATAAATTCCTATAATAATTCAGACTCAAAGTGACCAGAAATTGCTATTAAAGAATTAATGAAACACAAAACAAACCGAAATTAAATAAACAATCATAGCAAACAAACATACAACAGGTACTAAATAAATGGATAAATAAATCTTGAAATGAAAAATAACTGAACAGAATATTCAAATCAAACTTCAAACAAAAAGAAATCACTACAAACAAGAGTTTGGCAACTGCCTTCTTCCCCCTCCCCTACCTGCAAAAGTCTACTGCATCATTTCCATTTTATTGAAAACTAGAAATGTCTTGAACAGTCCTTGGAAAGAAGTAATGAAATTAAACTGAATATTTGATATAAAATGGTGTTAATTGCTGAAAGCTCATTAATTCAAGATTTTATATCACTGTAATTTTTGTTTTTATTTTCAATGTTGTAAGTACAAACAAAAATATTCATAATATAATTAGATTTCAGTAAAGTACAAATGATACAGTTGAATTCAGACTTCTACAGTTAGGCGAGGGGACAGTTGTCAAACTTTTGTCTATAGGGATTTTAATTTTTTTTAAGTTTGATTTGAGTATTCAATTTAAGTTTTTCTTGTTTTAAGATTCATTTATTCATTTACATTAGTGCCTGCTGTATGTTTGCTTGCTATGATTGTTCATATAATTACTGTTCATTTCAGGTTTTATTTATTCTTTACTAATAATATCTGGTTGTTTTCCAGTTTGAATTATTTTAAGAAATTATTTTGGCTGGTCTTAAAATTAATATAGCTTTCCACTTTTTCATTGAAAACTTTCTTTTTCAAAAAGTTTTTTTTTAATTAATTTTGTATGTTTTGGATTGTCAAAGTTTCAAGTTTTTCAATATTCTCCATTTCAACATCATAGTTTTTTCAGCATCAGAGTTTGACTCTTGAAAAGAGAACTAAAATTTCTGATTTCAAATCAAATAAGTCCCCTTAAAGTTTACAAAACCACCCCTTTTGTAAAAGCGTTATATGTCAACAATCAGCAACTTGCATAACTTACAACCCTTGTCCAGGAGATTGGGGAGGGGCTGACAAACTTGGAAGCATACTTATTTGACCTTTGGACTATTTTGAACGAAATGGCTATCTCAAAATTTTGATCAGAAGTATTTGTGGAAAGGGGGGAGGGGGGCTGGTTGCCCTTCAATCACTTTTGACTTGTAACAAGGGAACTAGATCTTCTGATTTTCATTGAATTAGCCTCTCTTCAAAGACTATATGACCAACCCTTCCATATGGAGTGGCTCTTGGTAAAATAATAGATAAACAAATGATAAAACATTATAGGGAATGCTATAGTGTTTCCTCTGATTGGTATCTCAGATTATTTGTTCAGTGAAGTCTATGCTGAGAAGCCTTCACCATTTCTATTATTGTTCATCTGCCAATGAAAACTTAAAAGCTTTGCTTTGCTTTGTTAAAAAGTTTCTGCCCTCCTTCAGCAATGCATACATATTGCATTGCATACAGGTATGAGACCAAAGAAGAGGAGTAGATATTCACCATGCCAGGTGGGAGCAAGTGTGCTGATTTCCTTACACTCAATTGTCACTTGAGGGAAAAGAGGAGATTTTCATCACCCTCCAAAGAAAAGCATTCCTAGTACTTGGCTGTCTATACTTAGGCATTGATAACTCTAGTGGGATGTGGGTATGAGGAAGCTCCTAGGTTAGTAATGTGTGTTGGTTAAGCTACTTTTGAGTAGAATTTGTTCCATTTGATCATTTTGCATGCTGCAACGTGATTCATGTTCATGTTGCATGTGGATTCAGCATGTGCATGTTGGATTATCAAGCTCACTCACTCACCTATTTCAGAAACTCCTTAAGAAAAGTGTGTCCAGCAGGATCGAAGCATGGCTCATACCCTGTACACAAGGACAGTAGCAAAGATAATACAACCAACCAATCAGTATAACTTCTGCAATCAGCAAGCTACTAAAAGGGATAATTAACACTGAAATTTCAAAACACTTGACAAATAATAAACTATTCTCATCATGCCAACATGGCTTTAGGTCTGGTTGATCTGTTGAAAGAAATTAGGTCTTTGAATATGTGGCTGACCTTCTAGACTAGGGGTTTCCAGTTTACATTATGCTACTCAATTTGGCAAAGGCATTTGACAGAGTCTGACATAAAAGACTTCAAATCTATCTCCAAGCTGTCGGGTTGGATCGAGATTTAATTGGGTGGATGATATAGTTTCTAAGAGATATGAAACAGAAAAGTATTTTTCATGTGAATAATTTCACCTTCATATGCGATCCTTATCATTCTGTTTCCGTCATTAGTGTCTACAAGCCTGTTTTGGGGCAGTAAATAGTATGTTGGACTCCTAATCTGAAGATCAAGGATTTGACTCTTAAAGATGTTGAATTTTTCATTGGAATGTTCTTTCCATAGTTGTATTTTTCAAAAAAAAATTCTATAAATGACATCACAAATTCCAGGAATTGTTATAATAAATTTTGTGATGGATGCTAAGTATTTTAAAAAGCATGTTACAAATTAATTTGATTTTTGATGTTAAAGAATAATTTTTTAGCATAAATATGAAGATAGGTTCACTAAATGAAATACAATGAAATTAAAGTTCTTAAAAAAAAAACTATCTTTCTTTTCACAGAGCAAAGCTCAGTCTCCTAGGATTTCATAAAAGCAAGCAAATTAATTTCTTTAAGGTTTATCTTACCCTGCTATGATAGCGGAACCTCCAGTCCTCCAAAACACAAAAAGGAGAGTCAAAAGAAATAAAGTATAAAAAATAAATCTTATAGGACATTCTACATTATATATTCAAAAGTAAAATATTCCAGAGCCCCTTTGTTTCTCCATTATTTTTATTTGTCTTACTTTTCCTTTGGCAGCTCAGTTTTATATCCAAGGATTTCCAGGGGAATTACCTGGAAGAAATTTTTCAGGGCAGGGGAGAATTTTCCATGGGGGGGGGGTTTCTGAGTGAGAAGCTTACATTGAGGGAAAATCTATATGGGGAAAATTTTTGGGAGGATAATTATCCATAGGGGGAGTATTGTGTGTGGAATTTTCCAAATACTTTTAAATTTAAAAATTCAGTCGTTATTAATATGCCAGGGGGAATTTTCCTTGAATATCCTTTCTGTTAAGATCACAGGAGCATGCAGCAGTAAAATAGTTACTTAATAGTTTTTGTCAGACCTGACAAAAACTATTGAGCTAATAGCAAAAACTATATTACTGACACATGGAGCACATGGACCATTGTACCATCTCTCAGCATTCCTATGTTTTGTAGAATTTTCTCCTTTTGCAGTCCCCCCCCCCTCTAAGACCAAGTCCTAAGTAACTGCATGTTCCAGGCGAGGTTCAATTAGGACATTATTGTTTTTTGGTATACTTTGCAGTTGTATTCAGTATATACCTGGTTATGCAAGGTTTACTAATTTGGAAAGTATGATGAGACATAATACAAAACAATGATGTAGAAATATGAAAAAAATAGATGAGAGAGAGAGAGAAACCTTAAACACAATGATCAATGTAGACATAAGTTTCAAGTATTTTTGTACCCCCATCCTTGACCATTGAAATGATTAGCTTGTTACTTTTCAAACAGTTTGTAGTAACAAACTGTAAGTAAGGAGCAATGCAGCTCAATAGTAACTGAAACTCTAGAAAACAGAGTCTTGATAACAGTAGATACGCCAAAAGAATGGAATTATGATGCGTATTCAAAATATGTAAAGTTCATCAAATGTCATGGTAGCCATCAAGCTTGAGAAAATTTCTCCAATTTTTGAAAAAAGGGGGAAACAGCACCAAAACATCGAGTGATCTTAATGAAAATCATTCCATCAGATTCAGCATATGAGAGAAACTTACTGTGGAGGTTTTAAGCTCCTGTGTACAAAAGTGTGGAATTTTGCACTTTTTGCCAGAAGAAACATAATAGGTGCATGTTTATTTGTTGTTGTTTTTTCCCCAGGGGTGATCATATTGAACAAGTGATATTAGGAGATCGAGAGAGGGCTTATTTTATCTTAAATAAAAGGTTCTAGTGCCCTTTTTATGAGACCAAAAAATATTGGAGGGTAAGTAGCCCCTCTCCCATGCTCATTTTCCCCCAAAATCACCCAATCATTCGGTAACATAACTATGTCTTTGAGGGTAATTTAACCCCCCCCCTCCCTACAGTCCCCAGGGGAAGGAGTGGAAGCTATGGACTTCACCCATTGTTTATGTATAATATTAGTTATTGGGAAGTATACAGACATTTTCAGGGGGAATTTTACTGGTGGGGGGTATGCAGGAGGATTTTTTCATGAGAGAAGGGACTTTTCCACATAGGGGGTACCTGATTTCCCAGCATTATTTAAAAAACGATCTGAAATTAAATTTTAAAGTTTTTTCAACTGAAAGTATGGAGCAGTATTAAAACTTAAAGCGGACAGAAATTATAACATATATGAGGGGGGTCGCCCCCTTGTCAACACCTCAGAATATAGTCACAGAATATAATCAAATATTCTGGAACTAGACCACCCTGCCGGTTACAAAAGTCTTGACTGTTAAACAAGATCAAAATTTTATTTTTCTGTAAAATATTAATACCTCACATATTAGATCTGAAAAACAAATAATTATGTATGTATTACCAAAAGATATGAATTTCCTGAATTAGGTGAAATCTAATATAATTTAATTTTGTAGGTGCAAATATGCCTTCACCATCATCACTCACAAGAAGAAAATCAACCCCATCTTCACTCAAATTTACACGAAATGACCAACCACCAGGAGGTGGAACAAAACCCCTCCCAACTCCAAGCAGCATTCAACATGTTTTGCTGTTAATGGTTGTACATTTGTGTCGAAAATACCTTTTTATTGAGGAGCATGTAAAAATTTGTGTTTATCTTGGGAGCATTTTTGTTGGAAGCATCATATCTGATTTTGCACCTTTTCCAAGGACGTATTTTTCAAGAAAAGATAATATTTTTAACACTTATTTTGTCAAACTTAGCTGGGCGTGGACACTGTTGTTTGTAGTGAGCTTCATATATATGACAGCAAGAGTTTATACATGCAGGAATTGGGATATGATAAAGAGACATTTACTAAGAATTGTGGTTGCAACAGGCATTTGGTACATGTGTACAATGTTTTTTGTGAAAGTGGAAAATAATTATGGTATGTGCTCTAAGCCATTAAAAATTAATGACAAATATCATTGTACAAGCAGTGGACACAAGTGGTATGCATTCTCAATATCTGGACATTCGTTTATTTTGATTTATTGTGCAATGCTTATTAAGGAGGAGGCAAAAGCCCTCATTGGCTGGGATGGTATCAAAGATATGATTAGGAATGAGGAGTATAGTCGTTCAACTGATGGTAAAGAGGAGACACAGTTGTATAAGCTTAGTGATGAAGAGCTGAGCAATTTGAAGGATGATTATAGTTACTTTACTCCTTATATTCGTGGAGTTTTTATTGGAATGTCTTTATTATCGATTTTATGGGATGTTATGCTAATTTCTACCATTATGTATTTTCATAGTATGATTGAGAAGTTTCTGGGTGGTGTCATTTCCATCCTGATGTGGTTTGTTACTTATAGGTTTTGGTATAGAAGGAAAGGGATTTCTCCTGGTCTTCCTGGGGAGGGTAATGTTGGCTATATGAATCCATGCAATCCGTTAGAGGCATCAAAAATGAAAAGAAAGGCATCATTGATTTCAGATAGGAAAGATAAAGATAAAGTGCCCACTTTTGTAGGAATGCCTATATACAGCCTACGTAATCAGGGCCTCCCCCATGAAGGCGGAAGTTTAGATGAAAACTCTAGTAAATCTATTTCGTAAGTCTAATCAAATGATTAAATTAATCAGAAATGCTTTTCACTAAAACAAAGAGCCAAAGTATATACTATGACCTGCTTTCGTACATATTTTGTTGAGATAGTCTTTTTGTAGCTCTTCATCTGTTTCTTCAACAGAAGGAAAGATCTGGCACACTCTTAGTTAGCATCCCTGTTTTGAAAGGGAACATGAGGCATAATTTGTTGTTTTTATTTAGTGAATTAAAATACATTTTAAAAGTTCCCTGGTTTTGACATCCTGACCAAACAGTACCACATAAAAATGTACATAAAACTTAACTTTCCTCAGATTGAATCTGAGGAAAGAGGGCATATTCATCAGTCTGGTAAAAATGGGCAAAAAACTGATGGTAAAAATTCATCAGTCTGTTAAAAACAATCTCAGTTGCCCAATTGCCTACAAGTCATGTGGACTTGCAGTTCATTTATAAATCTTTGAATATTTTTTTTTTGGATCTCCAATTGCGTTCAAATATCTAAGTACTTTCGTCTATCAACAGGTGAAATGAATCATTTTTATACAATTTTGGAAAAGCTATGACAGCTCTGCATCTTGCTGAGATTAATGTCTTGGCTTCACGCTAATTGGTCATGGTTCTCAAGTTTTCCATCATTTCTACCAAGTTGATTTTAATTCAAGATGAAAAATGGAATCAATATTGCTAGTTCCCTAGTTTTGTACATTTTCCCCTAGTTTCCTTAGTAGAAAGTTCCCTAGTTTTGACATCCTGACCAAACAATACCACATAAAAATGTTCATAAATGACACCTCTGCATAATTGCTCATCAATATCACCAATATGCTTTACCACTTCATGCTTCAGGTGTTAAATTGTTGTCGGCATGTTGACGTAGAGCTTATTCTGTAATGCAAAGTCATCAAATTGAGTTCTCTCTAGTCCTTTCACTTTTGTTTATGATGCAACCTGGGAATTTCTCATTCTATAAAGGCATGGGTGTTTGGCAGATGGTGCTGGTGTTGGGGATTGCAAATTTTCTATGTCCATAGCATCCTATTTAGGGCATAAAATGTTGACTGTCATAGAATGGTACCGTTTTTTCTGTCACAATAACACACTTTTCAGCATCAGTTTCAAAAAGAAAATACAGAACATTTATTCAAGCAGTAAAAAATAATACCTAACAGTGACCTTTTGTCAGTTAGCTCTTTACTAGGTTGCAGTTGTTCCTGTAGCCATGGTAAGGACAATGCCGAAGGTGCAGGAAGGTGAGACAATAAAGCATATTGATAATGCCTAGGCTACACTGTTGCCACAGTTGTTTGTACAGTCAAAATTACGGGTGTCTACAGTGTCAATTACGTATGCCATTTGTAATTTTTCGAGTTGAACATTCTTGAACTTTCAAGCATGAAGTTCTTAGTTGACCAATCAGGGTCATGATTTAAAGCATAATTTTCTGAAACTAGAAAAAATGGAAGCCTGGAACAGCAATTTTTGTATCTCTTACAGAAATCTCACAGAAGTTAAGAAAACGTAGTATTAGTAGACAACAGTTTAAAACAAATTAGTGGTGCAAAATTTTAAAACAATTTCTTGCAATTTTAATTTTTCGCTTCCAAAATAAAAGTAGTGCTAAAATCAAGGAAAACCTCATGTCATTCATAAAATTTGGCTTTTTTATCAAAAGATGTGACTATGGTGTGGCGTGGGCATAAGATTGATGAGCAAAAATATCATTGTTATGCTTTTTTGGACGAAAATTATTTTGTCCTCATTATTGACATCTAATGATTTCATCACATGTATTTTGGCTGCATTATTTCGCACAAATAATTGCCATTTCACACGGTTCAGTAAAGAAACAAATGCTTAGTACCCAATAATATTGCTTAATTTATCATTTTGATCCGTCTGTCCACTGAATTTGTCTGTCATATATATATATATATATATATATATATATATATATATATATATATATATATATATATATATATATATATATATATATATATATAATGTGTATATATTTGTACTCTTTTGTTTTTTATTAGGATATTTGTGCTATAGTCAAAAGCAAATAAATACGTTTCTCGTTTAGAGACTAAATATTTAGCCAGCAGTAAAGTATAGCTGATTTGCTAGTCAGTTTTAGATTCTGAGAATTAGAAAAGTTTCCAGAATAGCATCTAAGGTTAGTTTTAAGTGTTGGTTTTAGATACCAATTGATTTTTATTTTAGAAAATAACATGGAGCCAATTGTCAACCTGTATAACTGTCATGCTATCTTAATTTTATTGTAATAAGGTGAACTCGATTTGTGTTATTTTTCGGGCATTTCCCATTGTTATCCGGAATAATCAGTTGTCTAACGTGTTAAAAGTCTAGCATCTTCTATATGTTGTGTTAACTTTGTTTTCAGTGTTGACGAATATCACATTGTTGAGTATGTTCTCATAATGTTCATTTTGTTGTCTCCCGTGAAGCATGTAAACCATTGTTATTTCAGGTTAAGGAGGTGAATTTGCTTCAAAAGTGATTGTTTCTTGGTATTATTCTCTATTTGCTGAGCATAACTCTGATATCATAATAATTTGCACAATTTATAATGATAGTAACTTTTATGATAGCCCATTCCGCCTAAATTAATATAGTCAATCTATTTTGCTGTTTTACAACCTTAAATTATATACTGACGGCTTGTTCACATCAAAATCACTAACACTTCTTTCACTTACAATATTTCACTTTGTAATAAAACTTCTCAACATGTTTATATTTCTATATTTCTGGTCATTTAACTGCAGTTTCACCTCCAATATACCTTAGTTTCGTTACATTAGAACTTTGTTGAATTTGTTGAAATGGACTACAACGCAGATTAGAAACAATGCTTCAGTACCTAACTTTACAGTGGTAATTAATCATAAATTCTTAGAATTTGGAACCTTAGAATTCTTAGAAGTTGTAAATTCTTAGAATTCTTAGAAGTTGGAAATTCTTACAATTTCTACCAGAAGTGGTTTTCAAGTCTCAATCAAACTTGGGGAGGCAAATCTTTAGTAAGTTATTTAGATTTCAGTTTTTTTGGCGTTTTCACGCACAATTTGACCTCTTTGTGGGGATGGGAACCCGGGGATATCTAATCAGTCATTCCTTCCTCTCCTTTTTTCTTTTTGTTTTGATGTCTGTGGCATAGTTATGGCTACTATTAACCTTATAAAGCTATGAAACATCACTTGTGGTTCTACATTTTGATTAATTTGGTCTATTACGCGTAATGCCTTGAAATTCTGTGTTCGGAATGTTGCCTTGTTTTACTGTAATAAATGGTTCCAACATGTTTGTTTTTGTTTTTTAAATTATTTTTTTTTAATCACATTTCAAAACCGCAATAAAAAAAGATGGTTTAATAATAAGTTAAGTTTTTAAAAACATTTATGTAAGCACCAAATCAATATTTTATACATATAAAATTTTTGAGAAAGCAATCCCATTCCTTCACCTGACTTGAAGGAAGTGGCTCTTTTGATACTTGCAATGCAGCGTGGCTTGTGACTCTTTGAGTGTCTTATACATTGTAAGAATCTTCTATTGCCAGTTAAAAACACTATTGCGTCTGTAAATACCGTCTCACATAGCCTAAAAAACGTACGTTGGTTTATTTACTTATCACTAATTATGAACAAACTTAAAAACCTCTTAAATAAACTATAAGCAGAGAAGAAGAAAATATGGTAATGCATAAATTATTTGTTATTATTTATAATTGCATACAGTTATAATTATTTCAATAAAGCATAAATAAATAAATGATGAAATAATGAAGAAAATTTGCTGTCTTTTTACAAACAAAATACTTTCGTCTCATTATTTTTTGTAATTTGTGCTGGGGTAACCTCAACTGGATTGAGGCTCAGGCCTCAAAGGTCCATTGCCGCCACACCCAGGCTACTGATCTTGCATAGTCTTGGTCTCGGCAATACCAGGATTTGAAACCTGCACCCTGAAGGGCTGCAAGTCTGGTGTGCTATCCAATCGGCTACGGTGGCTTGTTTCTTATCATTATTTACTGCAAAATTTTGTAGTTATTGATGATTTTGAGCCAAAGGGCTCACCTCTGATTGCTGTTTTTATTCTTCTTTGGATTGATATGGAGATGCTTTCCCATAGCTAAAATCAAATTCTGGGGAGGGGGAGTGAGGGCCTTATCCAAAATAATCAGAATGTTGATCTCATCTCTTCTGGTATCAATAGTTTAATAATGCGCTATATATTCAGTATGCTACTGTAGTAAGACTAGCGTGCAATGCTCGGCATAAAAGATTCATTTCAACTTTTTAACATTTTCTGATTGTGGGATAAAAACGCTGATAAAGATAGGAACCTACATACTTCAGTCTTTTTACTCAAGTCTACAGTATATTACAAAATCTCTTATTTCTAAAACAACAGACACTGTCTTTCATAAAAATTAAGATACAAATTTTGCTTCTGATTTTACGTTTCGCGCAAGTCCTGCCAAGCTTCCCGAAGAGCTGATCACAAGCCCTCTATAAACTCATAGCTCTCTGAATTTTTCTGGTAATTGGATGCGTTCCAGAAGTCAATTATCATTAATTATTTTAGAATTTGTTATTAGCTTCATAAAAAGGTGTATAACAACAGGATGAGCCACTTACATACTCATAAATTGTAAACGTGGTTGCCCTTACACTTACACTAACGAGAATAGATCAAAATTTTTGTTTCCATCATATTTTGGAACATAAATAATAACAAATGTTTAATTATCGTGAATCATAATTAGGTTTTGGAATTGAGTTCAGTCAGTTTTTCAGTTCAGAAGCCAGTGCCAGTTCCAAAAATTGTAGGGAGGTATATGAACTAACCACAAGTCATTTCACCTCTTTGACTTCTTCTCCAGAAAAAAACTAGCCACTGGAAGCAATATTCTTCTCCAGTCTGCAAACAATGAATATGTGCAAATATGAACAATAATACACTGTTATTGATTGTGGGAAATGCGAGTACCTGAGCTACCTGTCCCCAGCAGTTTAAGGCCACTAGGCCGGCCGGTACCAATACGACTCTTCCTACCCATTCCCGCTCTCTTCTGCACAATCAAAAACTATGGATAAATCACCTCCTTTTAAAAATTGACTTCTTCAAGCATTAATCAATTGTATCAAGATATCAATTGCTGCCTTAAATATCTTACGATCAATTTCCCGTGGCAGGTTAGAATCCAGGATAGCTGTAGAAGTATTTGGAATCTTAGCCAAGGAGCAGAAACGCTTAAGAGCAATAGTCTCCTCACTCTGAGCCTGGCAATCAAATAACAATAAGGGGAATGATGTAGCTTTCAATTAAATAACAAGCTATTTAGAAGTAGGGCACCTGATTTCAGCCGGTAATATAGTACTGTATTTAATCTTGTATGAAATGGAGATAAAATTAATTTACTGTGATTAACATCGGATCTTTGCCTGATAATATCTCGTGAATTGAGGTCAGAAGAAGGACTAGGAATTAACATAGAAGCCTTTGCTGCTAGAGAATCAGCCATATCATTATATTTGATGCCTTTATGACTAGGAACATGTTGAAAATAAACCTCATTTCCTTTAATCTTAAGATTAAGAAGCTGTCTTCTAATATTATATAACTCCTTGTCATTAGCAATTCTATTAATATTTTGGATCAATAGTAATGCTGATTTAGAGTCGGAGAGACAGAGTATGTTTTCAGATTCCATGTTATAATTTATAAGTCATCCAAGGGCGGGCGGATGGCACATAATTCAGCAGACAAGATAGAGGATCCCAATGGGAGAGGAGAATAGATGAACAAATTCAGGGAGGGGATACATGCTCCTGCTCCATATATATATATATATATATATATATATATATATATATATATATATATATATATATATATATATATATATATATATATATATATATATATATGTATATATATATATATATATATATATATATATATATATATATATATATATGTATATATATATATATATATATATATATATATATATATATATATATATATATATATATATATATATGTGTGTGTGTGTGTGTATATATATTATATTTATTAAATATATAATAATATAATACTATATATTTATTATATTATTACATATTTATTATATAATAGTTTATACTTCAGATATTTTTCAGATTCTTTATCAAACAGTTCATGGGAGCGACTCTGCTCAATAGTTACCGAAACTTTAGAAAATCGAATTTTGATATCATAGATACATAAAAAGAAATGGCTTATTATGCTTATTCCGAATGCGTAAGTTTTATTAAGTTTAGTATTGCCCATCAAAAGCTACGATACTGAGAAAAATTACCAGATTTTCGAAAAAGGGGGAAAACATCCAGAACGCCAAGGAATCTATGAAATTATATTATCAGATTCAGATAAGAGAACCATATTGTAGGTGTGTTAAGCTCCCATTAGCAAAAATGTGGAATTTTGTATTCTTTGCCAGAAGAAAGATCACGGATGCACATTTTTTTTTCAAGGGTAATCGCATCGGACCAATGGTCCTAGAAGATCGGGAGAGGGCGAATTCGAACGAAAATTAAAAGTTCTAGTGCCCTTTTTAAGTGATCAAAAAGATCGGAGGGTAACTATCCTCTCTACCACGCTCTTTTCCTTGAAAGGTTCAATAGTTGCCTTTAGAGGTGACACGACCCTCCCCCCCCTTCTGCCCACAGCCGCTGGGGAAATGGCTGTAAGTTACTAAATTTGTCAATTGTTTACGTATAGTATTTGTTATTGGGAAGTATAGACATTTTTTGGAGGAGGGGGAATTTCCTGCTCGGGGTGGGTTTTCACGGGGAGAGTTTTTCGTGAGAAGGGGGATATTTCCAGCAAAGAATTCCCACGGAAGGGGGGATTTCCGGCATGATTTGAAAAGCGATTAGAAATTAAAGTCTTTTTCAAAAGAAGCACGCCAAAAAGAATTTTTCAGGCGGAATCATCCGAAAGAAATTTGAAGGGGTAGAATTTTTAGCAAGGATGGGGTTGTTGGGAAGGAATTTTCCGGGAAGGGGGAGTATTTTATGTGGGGAGAGCTTTCCATGGAGGAGTTTCCCGCGAAAGGAAGGAATTTTTCATGGAGGGAGAGCCTTATTTTCCAGCATTACTTGAAAAAGGTCCGACATAAAATAAAAGAAAATAAGTTTTTCAACTGAAAATAAGAAGCAACATTAAAACTTGAAACGAATAGAAATTATTCCGTATAGCCAACTTTGAGAATAAAAGGGCAACTTTCAGTGGCCTAAATTAGTAGGGGGGGGGGGGATATAATTTCACCCTTTTTTTGTCGATTTTTTTTTCCAATAGAAGTACCACAAAAGCCAGTTTTCAATTGGAATACCAGAAAACAATTTTTTGAATTGTAGAGGGTATTCCTTTAGCAAGAATTTGGGGATTATATTAGAAGATTGAAGAATTAGAGATAATTAGTATAACTAAAAAAAAAATAGAGATCTTAGCAAAATTTTGGTTAAACCTCATGACAGGAAAAGTTGAAGTAACTGTATGAACTTGGCTTTATTTCGAATTAAATAAAAAAAAGCAAGTTTTTTTAACTGAAAGTAAGGAGCAACATTAAAACTTAAAACGAACAGAAATTACCCCGTATATGAAAGGGGCTGTTCCCTCCTCAACACCCTGCTCTTAACGCTAAAGTTTGACTTTTTCTCTCAATTCTACTTTTTAGAACAGTAAAAATTTAGCGTAAAGAGCAGGGCGTTGAAGAAGGACAGGCCCTTTCACATACGGGGTAATTTCTGTTCGTTTTAAGTTTTAATGTCGCTCCTTACTTTCAGTTAAAAAAACTTGTTTTTTTTTTATTTAATTTCTGAACGTTTTTTAGTTAATCCATGTTTTGATTTCGGCTCTCCGCAGATGAATAATTAAAGCGAAATTTGCATATTTATTTATTTGGCTAAATGGCTTTCCCATAGTTTTGATCGAATGATTTTGCGAAAAAAGGAGGGGAAGTAGGCCCAGTTGCTCTCCAATTTTTCTGGTATTTAAAAAGGCAACTAGAACTTTTAGTTTTTACGAACGTTTTTATTAGTAAAAGATATACGTAACTTACGAATTAGCTTACGTAACAAACTTCTATGTTCGTATGTTTTTATTACGTATATGAGAAGATTCGCCCACTCGTCAATAACTCTTTGCATTAAAGCTTAAATTTTGTCCCCTGAATCACAAAGGCCGTAGAATAAATAGTTGAAATTACTAAAAATCCTTTAGCGTAAAGAGTGAGGTATTAGGAGGAGGTGAACCCCTTATATGGGAAATATTTTCTGTTCGTTTTAAGTTTTAATGCTACTCCATACTTCCAGTTGAAAAAAACTTTTTCATATTTATTTTCTCATTTTTTTTTAAATAATGTTAGAAAATGCTTCGCCCCCTTCATGGAAATCTTCTTTCCACATGACAAACGCCTCCATGGAAAGTTTCCCCCACATAACCCCCTCTTCTAAACCCCCCTCCCAACCAACAAATCCCCCTGAAAACGTCTCTACATTTCCCAATAACCATTAATATATGCAAACACTGGTAAAAATTTGCAACTTGCAACCCCTCCCACGGGGACTGTGGGGGATTAAGTCGTCCCCAAAGACATAGTTATAAGGTTTTTCGACTATGCTGAATAAAATGGCTTTCTCAGAATTTTGATCCGACTACTTTGGGAAAAAAATGAGCGTGGGAGGGGCCTAGGTGCCCTCCGATTTTTTGGTCACTTAAAAAGGGCACTAGGACTTTTCATTTCCGTCCGAATGAGCCCTCTCGCAAAATTCTAGGACCACTGAGTCGATACGATCAGCCCTGGGAAAAAGAAAAAAAAACAAATAAACACGCATCCGTGATTTGTCTTCTGGCAAAAAATACAAAATTCCACATTTTTGTAGATAGGATCTTGGAACTTGTACAATAGGGTTCTCTGATACGCTGAATCTGATGGTATGATTTTCATTAAGATTCTATGATTTTTAGGGGGTGTTTCACCCTATTTTCTAAAATATGGCAGATTTTCTCAGGCTCGTAACTTTTGATGGGTAAGACTAAACTTGATGAAACTTATATATTTAAAATCAACATTAAAATGCGATTCTTTTGATGTAACTATTGGTATCAAAATTCCGTTGTTTAGAGTTTTGGTTACTATTGAGCCGGGTCGCTCCTTACTACAGGTCGTTACCACGAACTGTTTGATAAAGATCTTCCAGATCCAGAGATAACACTTGAGGTATCGACAATTCAGCTACCGAATCTTTTCTACAGGGAAATGTAGCAAGCCTGTCGGCGATGCCTTGCGGCAGCTGGGATCAAACCCAAAGCCTCGTATTGCCAAGCAGAGAACAATCCACTGTGCACCCACAGTTTGCTTGATTCCGATTGGAAATAATTAGCATGATACTTACTAGACTAACAGACTATGTAGATAAAGTGCTAAGAAAAGAACAGTGTGATTTTAGGATAGCAAAGGGAAGCGTCTATATTTTAAAATCCCATAAACAGATTGTGAAGCTCTATTCTTGTATGGTACATCAAGCATGTAATTTAAAGTGACTATTTGATGAACTTAGTCCTGAAGTACACAGGGTCAAATCGGAAATTTCGGTACCCAAGCGACGAAATGTATCCATTTTTGAAGTTTTTAAAGCCGAGGCTCCAAGAACAGGCATGATAATTGATAAAGTAAACGAAAACTTACCGAGTTTGATTGTAATTCTACTCCAAAAAGGAGCACTACCATGGCTGAGAGTTCAACTGATATAGACGTCCACGATCACTTGGATTGACCAAGAGTAATAACAGTATTTTAAAGTCTTTGTAGCATGCGATGGTGAAGCGCTGAGAGTTTAAAGGGAAGGGAAATTCGGTGAGCAGTTGAACTCTCAGCTCCGCTGGTGATTCTTTTTTGGAGTAGAATTACAATCAAACTTCAACCTTTTTAAGTTTTAATTTAGTTTATCAATTCTACTCCAAAGCAGAGCACCTTAGCTACACTTTCAAGTCGTCCTAGCCGAATGGATTGGTGAGCTGAATTTAGGATCTTTTGTCCGAGAGGGCGAGGGTTCGAATCCTAGTTACCCAATTATTTGGTTTGGGACTAGGTTCAGTGGCGTGACTCTGTAAGCTCAGCCAGAGTCGACCCAGCTCTAAATGGGTACTTGGAGAAAGTTGGAGAAGGTAAACGGGAAGTTAAAACCCTTAAGTTTTTACACAAATAATATATATATATATATATATATATATATATATATATATATATATATATATATATATATATATATATTTATTAATTACCAGGAACTGATCTTCAAATCCACAAAATAGCTGTTTATAGTCAACCAGAATCAAAATTGGGTACAATATTTCATAATTACTCCAGTTTCCTTTTTGCCTCCCCCAACAAAGACGCCGCTGCTAAAACAATTGCACCCTTCCATTTTATAAGAAACTAAAGGATTATAATTCAACAGAATCAAAACACTTGGCTGGTAGGAAAACTTAAGCCTCCAAGAATAAGCAGAAAGTAAGTAGATTTAATATTTGGAAGTAGAATAGTCAAAAAATAAATATTCTGCTATGAAAATAAGTAGAAGCAGAAACACTGGCAGAAAGTGTCCTACCTTTCTTACCCTTTCCGTCACTGTAGCCCTAGAAAGCAGGATTGAACCACACTTTTCGTACAGTCTACTGTTTGAAATAAGGTCAGTCAGTTGGGTACCCAAAAAGATCCATAGACAATTTCTCTGGAAATCATCTAGTAAATCTTCCTCCGTTTTTCGGAGCGCCCATGCTTCAGAACCGTACTTGACCACTGTCATCACTGTACCTTCCAATATTCTAATCCTGGTTTGCAGACCCATCTTCCTATTCTATCTCCTATTCCTTCTATCATTATAGTTCCACTCAATATAGTCCCTTTTTCAAAACCATACTTGACCATTGTCATCACTGTACCTTCCAATATTCTAATCTCGGTTTGCAAGTTTATCCACCTATTCTTCCAAACTGTGAGAAACCCCCTGGGCTTTGGTTATTCTACTTTTAACATCTTCACTATTTGGAAGAATAGCTGTGTCAAGTAATAAGACTGTATGAAAAGTGTTGTTCAAGGGTTATAGCAGAAGACAGTTAAAATTATTAGGTCACGTGACCTAACATCGTTCCTTTTGTCAAACTACCTGAGGCTTAACAAAAACTTAAACATTCTCCAACAGGATGAGAAGAGATTATAACAAAATATATAAAATAAGTAGAAACTTTAAGGGAGGGATTAAAAAAAGCTATGAACAACAGAGGTAGAGGAATGGTTTATTAATTGACAAACCCCATCCTATTGCTAACTGAATACAAAAAATAGACTTTTTAGACACAACTACAAAATATAATAACAAGAGTGTATAAAATTTGTAAATTGTATCTTAAAATCGTACATCTAGTATCAGATATACAATATAGCAGCGGTTTTACTGCTTCTTGACGTAGTCGAGAAGAAATTGTGTAGCTTGTGTCTCTTCACCCCAATCCTGCAATACAAAAATGGGCTTAATACATCTATTCATTTATGCAAATCATCTGAAATAACAGACACTAGGTGACACCCCGGGTGGGTTGTGGAGAAGGGATCAATGATTCAAACTTTCTCTTAAAAAAAAGACAAAAGCAAACTATTTTGCTATAGTGACATTTAATATTGACAGTAGGTTTAATCAGACATTTAAACGTTTTAGTCCCTCAATAAGCCGAAAAATGTCAATTCTGGTAATAGAACAGTGGGCCCTTCATCTCTTTTCAAATTTGCTCGATCCTTCCTATGATTCATCTTTTTTACTTACGCTTTTTCAACGTTCCTCCCCAACGTTTCACCTTTCAACGTTTTCCACGTACATGCTTCTATTTTCCCCAAAGAGTGCTCAACTCTCCCCCAGAGCCAAAAATCACATTGAATTTGATACGAAATTGATAGATTTTTATCAATTGAGTTTTAACATTGCCGGTTTTCCAAAATTACAATTAATAATAAACTCTTTTCTTGATCTATATTTTTCATAAGCCATGACCGACGTTCGTCAATAACTAAGAAGGGTTATTAACAACGGTAACTTATTACAGTACTCTTATTAATTACTTTTCACTCAACTAAATCTACAAGACAGATATCGGGCAATTGTAAATATTTACAATGTAAATATTTATATTTTCAAACTAAAATTTTCTTATTAGCAACAACAATACTTTTGAAAAGAAAGAGTTAATTAAAAAAAGAATTATTTTAAGAATTGCAATAGATTAAACTGGAAAGTATTGTGTAGAAGTTTTCTGGGTTCATACAATAGCTAGTCACAATGCGACAAAAACATTCTGTCACTATAATAACATCACAAAAACATTTTGTCGATATTTTTGTGGAATGCTACAATTATTCTATTTTTTTTGCTATTTTCCTATATCTACATCATTGTTTTCTTATTTCACTTTAAACAATGTCACTTTCATCTGACTAGGATCATTTTTTTCTTTCGACGGGGGGAAGGGGGGGGGGGGTAAGATAGTTTCCTTCCTTTGTTACAAAAATCCCATTGATTTTGTCTAATATTTTAAATATTAGATCTTCTATTCTGAAATATTATTGTTTTACGTGTTACTTCTTTTCCACTGATTAATTTTGAAAATTTAGTTTTTTGTTTTATACTAGATTCTTTTATCAAGTCAGGCCTTTTTCGGTGCATCTCCAATCATTTTCACAAACAAAAACATTTTCACATCTCAAAACGTAATAAATGGGATACTGCGCATACAAAAGATTTCACTCTGAGATTTTAGACTCTTAACTACAATTTCCTATGACTGAAATCTGCACTCGCAGCAATTCTTGCAGGTGCAATATTCCGTCTATATTTTTAACGATAGTAATCTTTCCATGTATGCAATTCTCTCTGGAACTATAAAAATATTTTTGGGGTAAACTATGGAAAACTGGGTCGGTCTCAACTTTTAATTAAAACGAATGAGTTTGAATTCACTGTGTTGAATTCAAAAACTATGACAATTTATTCTCTCAAAATATTATATTTTCATGGTTTTTCTACTACGAAGCAAGACAAAAGAAACCAACATTTCTGTACTAGATATAGGATTTACCTTTCTACCAACTAGTCCTTGAACCTTAATCCTTGAACCATCACTTCTTCGACAGAAAACCGTATTGTTTGTTTGCATTAGCTTTTTTCTAATCGATTTTTAAAGACTTTGTCAAGGTCATTATGGCCGATTGAAAAGAAAAGATTATTTTTTGGCTTTTTTTAAGTTTTTCGTTCCGTGTGGATATCGTTCTTTTTCTTTTTATCTGAAACTGCTTTCAAAGATTTGAGATAAAGCAAGAAATCTTTATTAACAAAGCAAATCGTTTAGGGACTAAGCCCGTTACTTGATTTAAAATCACTTTTTAAATTTCCATCTTCCATCTTTTAGCAATAAATAAAATGAGTAATCAGATGAACGACGGATCTTCTTGATTACCAAAGCCCATGTGTCGGTTCTGCAGTGTATTGCCAAAGCCAAGTCCGGCCTCTGGGTCCCGTAGCATTAAGCTAAGCAGATATTGCTCATGTTCACTGACTTTTTGAAAGCATTCGACTCACTCCATCGTGGGACTTTGAAAAATATTATTGTACAATAGAATTCCAGTGAAAATTGAGAAAAGCTTGATTGATTTTTTTTCTGCTGAGACACTGTAAGGCGGTAACGGGTATTGCCCTTGGTGGTATTTGCTAAACTCATTCTTTTACGAGTTTCCAATTTTCATGGAAGAATTTAACTGCATCCCGGGTGGTTGCTTCACGATGGAGATTTTGTAAATGATGTGGCAGTGCAGTCACACGCTCAAGAAGATATGAAGAAAAGCCCCCCTCCCCCGGTCAACAGATCAATGCCAGCAGGAAAAAAAGCCTTGTCTAGATCTCTGGTTAATAATTTGTGAGCAGACCTTCATTTTCAATCATGAGGATTTAAAAATGACTGTTAAACAGTTTCAAACTCTTGGCAGTTTCAACGGTAGATGACAAGGAAATAGCTAATCGTCAAAACTTTCAGCGTGTCCATTTACAATGGAACATTTTTCTTTACGTTAAACTTCTTTAACTAAAATTAAAAAGAAACGTTTTAATAAAGCAACTAACTGTTAACCAATTCCGCATTTTTTTTTTACGAACTAACTTTCTTTACGTTCCCTTTAAAAATTTTTCGTTTGCTTTTTGTAGTGTACCATTTTAATGCTTCGATTTAAAACAATAATTTTACAATCATCGAATAAAGGCGATTTCGCTTTATACGTTTGTCGGATCAATTTTTTGAGCTCTTTTTTCAGGTTAAAAACTACCTCTAAAAGATACGAAAATAGAATAATTTTCTTCTTTTTATACAAATCTATATCATTCCCTAAGAAAAAGTCAAGCATTGTAACAATTCTGACTTGGTGAATCGATAGATCTGAAAATGGCAAGCCGAGTATCTAAAAACATTTTTTATATATATATATATTGAAAATACGAAAAAGGTGTTTTTCAAAACCTAGACTGGACGATTGCCCCTCCTGTCCTCCGAGACTCGAAAATAAATTACCTTAACAACAACGCAGGAGCATCCAACCACTTTCCTGGCTTTTCCTTCTTTATCAATTTTACAGAGTCCAGCCCACTCACCCAGCTTTTTGTTGCTGTCAACCTTGATCAGAGGGATTTCGTGCTCTGTACACAATGCTGTAACCAGTTTCTTGTAGAGTGGTTCGTCACAGCTGTCAGCAATAACGCAGAGCAAAGCCTGACGCCTAAAAGAAAAGATTATCCCATTAGAATACAAGGTATCCCCTGAACTGAGGGGGAGAGACAGGTTAGAATATTGCCTTCATTCCCTTAGAATAGTGTTTAAACAAAATGGTAAACATTTCTGAGTTTTGTTTACTAGCCACAAATCATTCCCAGGAATGTCAACAAAGTGAAATACATTATTTTTAAAAATCAAGAATCTTTTTTCATTGTTCACAACACAAGGACATAAATGACGTTTTTTTAAACAAATGAGAAAATGTTTTTGCAGAGAATTTTATCATAGCTCCATTTAAGATTTTTTTTTAATTTCGTCGCTGTTGTGCCTAAGGTTGTACCAGATACCTCTTTAAAAATCAATTTTTATAGTTCCGAATATAAAAATATAAAAAAAACTCCCAATTTTAGATTTATTTTTTGAATTTCTTTGCTGTTGTGTCTAAAGGTTGTAACTGGCGCATCTTTGAAAATCCTCTGATAAATGATAGAACTTATGTTTTGAAATAATTCCGATAAAAATCAATAATAAAATCGAAGATTCCACGTAAGTATCAAAATTGGCACTACAAATGTACTTGAGCCATACTCAAAGATTTTGACAGAGGTCAGAGCATACTTATAATTACCTCTATAAATACAAATACATATAACTGACCGCTTCCTTCAAGAGGTCAAGAAACACAATTCCCTTTCAGACAACTATAATGAACAAATAAAAAGATACAGCCAATATGGAAAAATCTTGTACCTAAAACTTTTATTGGGATGGTTTTTTTTTTATTACGATTTTTTTTTATCCTTACTCTTTGGCCAAAATAAGCTATATTTAGTGTTAATTAAATTAACTTTTTTGAAGGCAATTCATTGACAGAAAAAAAACTGTATTTATAAGAAATGATAAAATTGAAGGTTTTGAGTAGGATAGTGTAATATTTATTTCCTATACATGTTTTCTTTTTATTATCACCTTTTACATGAAAGAAACTTAGCTAAAAATGATTTTGATAAATTCTGGAAAGATAAGTCATTGACTTGTGAACGAATGTGTCTGTATAAAAAATGAAGAAAGCTTTTTTTGTGCAGCACTGAGTACTATTTTTTTTTTAATTACATTTTTTTTAAATTACTAAATTAAATACATTTAATATTTATTTGTTCTATTGTGTATTTGTTAAATTATTTATTTGTTGTGTAGATATTGTAAACATAAGACACAGCATTATCATTATTTTCGTGTCGGTTCTGTATATAGTGGTAAACTATACAAAATGAGAGTTACTTTCCAGTACACAAAAAAGTTCTTAAGGATTCCTTCGAAGTCCTTTCACAATATTTTGCTCGTTAATATATGCAGTACCCTATTGTAGCACACTTGATTGATGCTCTTCTTGGAAATACGAGGTCGAGGGTTTGATCCCTGCTGTAGCAAGGTTGGAAGACAAGTTTGCTACTTGTCCCTGTGAAAAAGACCCAATAACTGACACGTCGATTCGACATCCTATGCGCCAGCAATGGCTGTGGAGGATCTTTATTCTCTTTGATATGTGCTGAAATTTAAAAGCTTTTCCATACCCCCTCTACTCCTTAGACCATGGCATAGGGATCTGTGGAGATCCCCACTCCATAAAAAATAGATAGAAGAGCTTTAATAACCTTCATAAAAAAAGATATGTTAAACAAATAACTCCCTCACACCCCATCTTTTCTTACCCTTCTTTGACTGACTATTATTGTCCTAAAGGTACTTTTCCAATTTTGATTAAGTATTTGTGCATTTTCATTATATATTTTATGTTGTAATTTATTTGTTTTGTATTTAGTTTGGTCATTGCCTTATATTTGAATGTGTTTTTGTGTGAAGTAAATTCACCTCACTCAGAGATTGCAAGTTCTTCGGAAATATAATTGCCTTATTCTTTAAAAGATTCAATTGTTTAAAGACTTGAATAAAGGTTATAAATTTTCATTGAAAACATGTTGGGACACCATACTAATATTGCCTTATATTTGAATATGTTTTTGTGTGAAGTAAATTCACCTCACTCAGAGATTGCAAGTTCTTCGGAAATATAATTGCCTTATTCTTTAAAAGATTCAATTGTTTAAAGACTTGAATAAAGGTTATAAATTTTCATTGAAAACATGTTGGGACACCATACTAATATTGCCTTATATTTGAATATGTTTTTGTGTGAAGTAAATTCACCTCACTCAGAGATTGCAAGTTCTTCGGAAATATAATTGCCTTATTCTTTAAAAGATTCAATTGTTTAAAGACTTGAATAAAGGTTATAAATTTTCATTGAAAACATGTTGGGACACCATACTAATATTGCCTTATATTTGAATATGTTTTTGTGTGAAGTAAATTCACCTCACTCAGAGATTGCAAGTTCTTCGGAAATATAATTGCCTTATTCTTTAAAAGATTCAATTGTTTAAAGACTTGAATAAAGGTTATAAATTTTCATTGAAAACATGTTGGGACACCATACTAATATCTCCATATACACCATATACACCATATATCCATATACACCATACTAATATCTCCGCCTATCAGTTTCTGCACAGTAAAAGTGTAGTAGTGGATATTCTTCAATAATTGTGCAGACTTGAGTTTAAGTTCTTTATTATTCTTTAACTATACATACTTGAAACTATTCACATAACATCCCCGGCAGGGAGACTGGCTCGAAAGCCGGGCGACAATACAAACAGTATAAACAAAGAAACCCAGAAGAAACGGATGTCATCACACTTCTCACTCTATCCCACACCAAAAAATAAATGCCAAATATCAACAAGCAAACTCCATAACATCAAATTGCTGAACTTGTTGCTTTCTGTCAGGTAGCCCATATTGAATATAAAAAACACATAAATAAATAAAAAAAATATACAACAATGAACCCAACTGGCCAGTCAAATAAAAATGCAACAAACAAACTGACACATTAACAATACACATGATACACTACAATTTTCGTTTATTTATGATTTCAACAAACACTGGCATAAAGCTCTTTCTGTAATGCTCAGTTTTGCATTAATAGGATTTAAAACTGAGATTTTTTGTGCTTTTGATTGAGGTAAAAGGTCCTTTAGAGGGCAATAAGGGGCTGATAGCAAACATTTAAAGCATGGGTTATAACGCAGATTATTCCCGAAATAAGTGCAAAGAGTGACACATTGGACTGCCAAGGTAGGGAGGCAGAATTCCTTAAGGAGAATTCAAGGCTCTTTGGCCTGACTGTAAGCAATCCTCAGGGTTCTCTTCTGGATAATTTTTAGCATATCAGACTGATCCACCAAAATGACAGTAAACAGTCCTTTAGAGGGCAATAAGGTGCTGATAGCATACATTTAAAGCATGGGTTACAACACAAATTATTCCCGAAATTAATGTAAAGTGACACATTGGACTGTCAAGGTAGGGAGGCATAATTCCCTAAGGAGGAGAATTTAAGGCTCTGCCCAGACTAAATAATTCTCAGGGCTCTCTTCTGGATAATTTCTAGCATATCAGATTGATCCAGCATAAGGCCAAAATGACTGGACAAGCATACTTAAGCAGTGGACAGATAAAAGATATGTAAATGGGGAGGATATGTGCTTTTGGGCATGAAAATTTAGCAAATAACTTAAGGAGAGACAGAGATGCACTAGCCTTTTTAACAAGAGCAAATGTGGGCCTCCCATTTCAAATCGTTAGTAAGTGTGACCCCCTAAGAGCTCAGTTAAGTTTCCAGAAAGACTTTCTGAACCACCCTAAGCAAAATACCCTCCCCCTCAAAAGACTATTTTTTAACATTTCAGTCCCATCCCTTTAAAATATTATCTAACACAACAATCCTGAAATGTTGGCTGTATTCAACAATAACTTCTCTACTACATAATAAACAAAATTAATACAAGGTAATGCACCTACTATCAGCAGGCAACAATTCTACGGGCATGATCTTAGTTGCACTTTTATCACCAGTTATTGGCAGTTTGGGGCATTTTAATAGTGGAAGGTAGGTGGTTTGCTGATAATATCTACTTTGAGGAAAAGAACAAAAAGATTTTTATAGAGAAAATCTATATCAAACTATTGCAATTCAAAAACTGCCAAACTAGTAAAGTGAAAACGTTTTTAGATGCAGCAAAACCACATTCTTCAAACCAAGAATTTTGTGTGTTAAGACAGTAAAATTAATTATATATAGTTCCAGCCTTTAGAGGAGGCCGTACAGTTTTTGTTCTGTTTTTTGCAGGAACGTGACTTTCCCCTATCCTTTGGTAAGAATCCCTCCCATGTGCAGGAATATTGAGGTATTTTTTTCTCTCTTGTAATGGAGGTTAGTTTTTTTTGAAGACCACACTACCACACTACACTGGGGAATTATCAACAGCAGATATACTCAGTTTATCTGGTATGACAGCCACTTTATATGTGACCAGAATATCTGGAGATTATTTTGTTGCAGTTCAGTCTAATAGAAGGATTTTCCACATTGATCTGTTATACAGAAGTAATGGAGGTTGTACCACTGTCTTACAAATACACAGTGAAAGCTTACTTACTTATCCAGAGCTTTAGCAGCCTCGTGTAAGCCCCTTGTGAGGCCATCATTGATAAGAGCATGTTTAAGGACCTCTTGAAGGGCTGAATTCAAATCCATAGGCCCAGCACCAGTGGGGACATCATCTCTAAAAAAAAAAATCCAATAAAAAAAGAAGCTTGAATAAGCAGTGATTACCTATATTATTTAACGAAAATAAATAAGTAGTTAGTATTAGTCTTTATCATGGCAAGCCCATACAAAAAAATATTCATGGTTGTTGTCTTGGTTGAGCTACCTTTGTCCCATCTATATATACAGTTATTTTAAGTCAATCAAAGAAAAGAAAATTTTTGGCCCATTCCAGATGTCACATATTCATACAACCTAATTTAGTATGTTTTATCTTCATGGAGTCCTACCCAATTCTCTCCACATGCCCTGTAAATTTGAAGCCTATCACGCTAAAAAAAATTTTTAGACCCACTGTCAGCGTCATGAATTGATAGTGGCAAAATTAGTCACAAGGTTAGTCTAATTCATGTTTCCTTTTCCTAAATGAAAATCAATCTCATGTACTTGCTGAGTTCCTTCTTTGTAGTTAAGACAAGACTGGGAGGCAAAAGGTCAAGTAAATTGAAAACTTGGGATAGACTTCTATAGAAGTGGCAATGGTACTACATTGCAACTTGCTTAAATAGATCTATTATAAATAATCTTGTGCATTGCAATTTTAAGTAAAGATATTCATTAGATTTTCTAACGGGGAATGTAGCAACAAAATTTCATTTTTTTGTAGCATTGTAAATGAAAATGACCACATTCCGAATGAATATGCCTTACTTGATTTATAATGGAAAAATTCCTGCTTCGTAAGTAAACCAACTGAAATGGAATAAGAAAACTGACATAAAAAGCAAAATTAAGTTATTGGCTAAAAATTCAAAAAATTTTCAACCAAACTTATAGTTTAATATGTTTGCCCTGACCCAAAAAAACTGTCTCACTGTGGCTGATTGTAACTGCAATTAGAAGCAAATAAACAAGTGAAAAACGCAACAGCAACGCTTTAAAAAATTATAATAAACGTTGTTATATTTATCTCGATTTGTCAGCAGTCAACCCAACCAATCGTGTACCAAACCATCTTTTGGACCACACTGTGGTGATTTTTTGTGGATGATTGTGATTGCGACAAGCTTGAAAGCTTACCGTATTTGGTATTAATAAATAAATAAAAATAAAGTCCTCCCTAAATAAAAATAAAAATAGAGTGCAGAGAGTCCGGTTTTACAATATCATTTTGCTAGTATTAAAGATCATTCCAATAGGCAATGCATAGAACACCCCCCCCAAAAAATACCCGCTGGACCTTACCCCAAGTACTACCGAAAAAGTTCAACCTCTTGGCTGGTCAAGCTCACATGATAGGTCAATGAATAACACAATGGTGAAAGTGGGAGAGTTTGTCACTATCCATGATGAAAATGAAATTGAATCTCAAGAGGTCCTATCAAGGAGCTCCAAAAAAAGGGGGGAAAATCTCCCCAATCAAAAAAAGATTCCCCTCCCCACGATCCAACTTTTCCTTCACAAAACCTTGGAATATACTTAAAAATTTCTCCTGATACCCCTTTGAGATAAATATAGCTTTATTAAGGGTTGCAATCTTCAAATTGCTAAAATCAATGTTCTCTTTAAACATTAACCATGATGGATCTCTGCTAATAGCCCTCCAAGATTCTAAATCAGCAGATATATCACTGAATTCAAAATTTCTTTTTAACATCCCAACAAAATTTGTTCTTTGGACCCCAAACCACAACCCAACTAAAATCGTTGTGTATAATATCTCTTCAGGAATACCTATTCAGGAGCTAAAGTAAGGGCTCTCTGACAGAAATGGTAACCCAACCCCAGTTGCTTATGTCATACAACTGGGTAAACCAGATGCCAATGGCCAAAAGTCCTGGGCCAGATATTCCTCTTTGGACAAATGAAACACCACAAGCCCTACAAGCCAAAACTTATCCAGTGCCAAAAATGTTTAAAACTAGGACACACAAAAAACAAATGCAGTGAAATATTACAAGCATGCAATAATTGTAAAAGCTCCCACCCCATTGGAATGACGAATTGTAAAAATGATCAGCCAAAATTTATAAACTAGAAAGGCCCCCATGATTCTACCAATAAAACTTTGTGCCCTGCATATAAAAAACGAGCACTAACACTCTAAATAGCAACAGAAAAAGTCATACCTTACCCATTTGCAGCAATGGAAGCAAATACACCTCAATCACTCCAGACCAGACACTATATGAAGCCACCCAACACTTTCACCCACGGAACACCCAATCTACCCAAAGTATCAAGCACCCCCCCCAAGACTCCTTCCTCAAACCACCTCAGCTCACATTCCTATCAGAGAGAATCATCAAGGACAAACGAACTAGCCTCTGCAACTAATGATAGAAGAAGACTGGCCACCCCTCCCCAGCAGAAACAAATCAGAAGCATTACCAGGAATTAATCACCTAATCAACAAAAAGCCAGATGAAATTCCAAACAAACTAACACCTTATATATGCCTCTTTATACTAAACTCTAATGCAGTCCAGTCAATGAACCTACAACAGCCACAAAAAGCTAAAATCATAAATGAATTGGCAAACTTGTACCTACCTAATCACATACATATCCAAGCAAAAAAAGATCTTGCTCTACTCCTAGCAAAGCTAAACGTTGACAAACAGCAATATGAAAACTAAAACAACAAAGCAGCATATCTCAATACTTTAGTGGAATGTAAGGTCACTTTCAGCAAATAAGTTAAATGAACTAATATCTTTTATGAATAATAGTCCCATTGATATTGCTTGCCTTCAGGAAACCCATTTGACTAAAAACCAACAAACAAAGTCTCAAGGATACACTATCCTGAGAAAGGATAGTTCTTCAGAGAGAAAAGGAGGTGGCGCAGCTTAATAAATAATAACATTAAATTTTGTGGTATTAACTTTCCAGATTTTTTAAATGATGTTGCTGCAATTGGAATCTATGTTTGGCTAAATAGTACCAAAACTTACATATTAAGTCTTTATAACACCAATGGCCAGACTACAGATGCCATGGATTTATTCAGTTATATTACTAATTGCATTATGTTAAAAACATAATTGCTTGCAGTGATCTTAATGCCCACAGCCTTCTGTGGGGAGATAAGCCAGCCAATAAAGCTGGTAAGCTTATTGAAAGTTTGATATCAAATAATACTGAATTAACAGTTGCTACCCCTCCAAATCTAAATACATATATAAAGAAAATTGGTAACCTTTGCTCTGACCATTTCGCCATGGTTTCCTCATTAAATGAACAAGCTAAAATTCTGCCAAATACCACTAAATATATCATCACTAAAGCCAATTGGACTAAGTTTAAAAATAAGCTTAATGATGAAATTTTGAGTCTCGCCCAGGAATCACATACTTCACTTATAAGAGCTGACACACATGCTGAAGTTATGACATCCATACTAACAAATACAGTTAGTCATGCTATCCCCAAAAATACACACAGGAAAACAATCCCTAAACACACTCCTAAAGCATGGTGGACAAAAGAATGCCAAATTAACTGGAGAACAAAAAAAATGCAGCTAGGAGAACATACTTAAAAAAAGCTCCTGCTACATTTTAAGTAATTTACAAGCAGAGGCTAATTTCAAAAGAACAACAATAAATACTAAATACAATTAATGGAATATTTTTTCAAATAGACCCAACATGGATAAAGAATCTTACCCCTTTGTACAAACAGGAACTCCTAAATTGCTACAACCATGCATGGGCCACATTCACATTCCCCAATGTTTGGAAATGTCCATCTCTTCTACCAATTTTAAAGAAAAATAAAACCTAAATATGGCCCTGAGTCATACAGGCCTATAATGATTATTCCTGTGCTGGGAAAAGTAATGGAGAAAATGATTTACCATCAGCTGCTATGGTTTGTTGAGAATAATAATATATACTGAAACTGCCTTCAGGAAACACAACTCCTCAACAGATGCTTTTATATTGTTAACAAATGCAATAACTGAATCCCTATCCAAAAATAATGTCCTAATTACAGCATTCCTAGACATTAAAGGGGCATATGACAACGTTAACCACCAGACTCTTATAATTAAACTTACAAATTTTGGATTACCCCCTAAGCTTATATCCTTCATAAAATCTTACATATCAAATCGAAGCTTCATTGTGTAGATTCAGCCTGCACTCAAAACTACGATAACCAAAGGTCTTCCACAGGGTGCAGTCCTGGGCTGCCTCCTCTTTTCCCTATTTCTCTGGGACATGGACCTCCCACACACCAGTTTACAATATGCTGATGACCACGTTTTATGGGCAACTGGCAACGCTTTTGAGATTGCACATTCAAGTTACAAAAATCCCTCTTCAAATTTGAAAAGTTTTCTCAAAATTCCTATTTACCCATTGCATCCACCAAGTCAAAAATCATCCAATTCCACCACAAGCAAAATAATCTTAATACAAGGGTAAGTCTAACTGAAATAATTATTCCAGAGGACAATCAAATCAATTACCTAAGCAAAAGTTAATTTCCACCTTCACATCACAAACACAATAAATAAATGCTATAGAAAAATAAGAATAATGAAGACTACTATCCACACCTTGGGGCTGTAATGAGAAAACATTAGTCAAATTTCATGAATTACATATAAGACCCCATATTGATTATGGCCTCATTGTTTATGTTGTTTGTGCAAAGACCCATGTACAAAAAATTGAAATAACACAAAATGATATAATCCATCTCATATTTGGTCTTATGAAACCAACAAACACTAAGTTTCTGTTTACAGAGAGTGGACTATCACCAATAAATGAAAGAAGATTTCTTTTAATTAATTATCTTACAAAAATTGAAGCCAATAGCTCTCATACCCTGCATAACTGGTTAAGAAATCCATCCATGTAAAAAGGATTTGTGATATGCCAATACCCACAAGAAATTCCCAGTGCCAGTAAAATCTATTGTACCTGCATCCCCCCCCTGTGGAGTCGGTCAAACTCCATAATAAATACTTATTTCTCAAAATTGACTTAAGAACTTATCTCCTTCACTTTTATCCAGGATAAATTTGCCAAGCTTAATACAATTACATATAAAAACTATTTCCAAATTTTTGTTGATGGGTCCAAAATGAACAAGAAAGTGACAAGTGGAGCATTTATCCCAACCCTTAATATTGCTTTGGGCGAGAGATTGCATGACAATGCGTCTGTAATGTCTGCTGAGCTAAACACCACAATCATGGCATTAGAGTACCTTCAAATAATGAATTTGATTGTTAGTTTACAAAATATTAGTTTATTCTGACTCTCTGTCACGCCTAGAGCTGCTTTCTCCAGCTTCTCAGTATAAGATGGATATAGACACATTTCATTGTCTTAGCATTATTGATAATCTTGCTTCAAGATGAAAAAGAACTTATCTCCAGTATGTTCAAAGCAACTCAGGTATAATTGGTAACCATAAGGCAGACGAAATTGCAAAACAATGCTTTAAATATTGACCAGCCAGGTGGGAGACCAATCCCCATTAGAGATATTTACTGCTGGAGATTATCAGAGGTACTGCTATATAAGAATAATCCAATCCTATCACCTTTCCCCAAGAAGTACCTTTCTAAGATTTATTATAGAATTTGGTCTGCTCTCAAAAATGTTCAGAGGAGGATAACTAAATTCTCTCCCAGGTTACGCTCCCTTCCCTACAAAGAGCAGCTTAGAAAGCTTGAAATCCCAACCCTTGCCTATAGATTCCATTGTGGTGATCTTATTGAAATGTACAAGCTCTGCAATGGAGCCTATGATAACGTACCAGCCCAGAGAATTGAGCAGTTCAATAAAAATCATCTCTGAGGACATCAGTACAAAGTGAGTATGGAATGCTTTTACAAGGACATGGGCTGATGGACTTTCAGCAACCAAGTGGTTCAGCATTGGAACAACTTACCAGAAAGAGTAATCTGCTCCACAAACCTACTGACATTCAAGAAGGAAGTTGATGAATATTATTCATGTGACATTTTCTCCTTGTGCAAATTTAGAAGAAATGCAAATTAAGATTTTTGTTTTTGTAGAGGCTTAATGGCCTGCCATCAAATTTGGAAATATATTTATTTATTTATTATTATTATATTTATTATTAAAAAACAACGACAAGGAGACCATTTGGTCTCTAAGTGCTGGTTTTCAGAAGAATAAGTTTTTTTTAGATGTCGAGAATGTCTAAAAAACTTACCCTTCCATGTTTCTTGAAGATTGTTGTAAGCTTCAAGTTAGGAACTCCTTCTAGAATAAAATATTATCAATCAAAAACTTCACTGTAAAGCTAAAAAATAATAACAGCCATAACAAGAACAGTACACATGAAGCTGTGAGTAGAAAGCTCAGAAATAAAGAGGATTTGAAGAGGAGTTCAAGCCTTGGAAAACTATAGATCCTATAACTATCTTGGCTCTATTATCTACCTTATTTCTTCTGCCCACAATCTATCAAACAGTTCATGGTAACGAACTGTAGTAAGGAGCGACCCGGCTCAATAGTAACCAAAACTCAAAAAAATGGAATTTTGATACCAATAGCTATATCAAAAGAATCGCATTTTAATGCTGGTTTTAAATATATAAGTTTCATCAAGTTTAGTCTTACCCATCAAAAGTTACGAGCCTGAGAAAATTTGCGTTATTTTAGAAAATAGGGGTAAACACCCCCTAAAAGTCATAGAATCTTAACGAAAATCACACCATCAGATTCAGCGTATCAGAGAACCCTATTGTAGAAGTTTCGAGCTCCTATCTACAAAAATGTGGAATTTTGCATTTTTTGCCAGAAGGCAGATCACGGATGCGTGTTTATTTGTTTTTTTTGTTTTTTTTCCAGGGGTGATCGTATCGACCCAGTTGTCCTAGAATGTTGCGAGAGAGCTCATTCTAACGGAAATGAAAAGTTCTAGTGCCCTTTTTAAGTGACCAAAAAAATTGGAGGGCACCTAGGCCCCCTCCCACGCTAATTATTTTCCCAAAGTCAACAGATCAAAATTCTGAGATAGCCATTTTATTCAGCGTAGTCAAAAAACCTTATAACTATGTCTTTGGGGACGACTTACTCCCCCACGATCCCCGTGGGAGGGGCAACAAGTTACAAACTTTGACCTGTGCTTACATATAGTAATGGTTATTGGGAAGTATACAGGCGTTTTCAGGAGGATTTTTTTGGTTGGGGGGAGGGGTTGAGAAGAGGGGGATATGCTGGGGGAACTTTCCATCGAGAATTTGTCATAGGAAAAGAAAACTTCCATGAAGGGAGAGCAGGATTTACTAGCATTATTTAAAAAAAAAATTAAAAAATAAATGTGAAAAAGCTTTTTCACCTGGAAGTAAGGAACAGCAATAAAACTTAAAACAAACAGAAATTATTACCCATATAAGGGGCTCACCTCCTTATGATACCTAGCTCTTTACGCTAAAGTATTTTTAGTAATTTCAACTATTTATTCTACGGCTTTTGTGATTCAGGGGTCATTCTTAATGAATTGGGATAAAATTTAAGCTTTAGTGTAAAGAGCGAGGTACTGACGATGGAGCGAATCCCCTCATATATGTAATAAAAACATGAGAATACAAAAGTTCTTGACGTAAGCTAATTTATAAGTTACGTAAATCTTTTACCAATAAAAAGATTCGTAAAAAATTAAAAGTTCTAGTTGCCTTTTTAATTAACCAAAAAATCGGAGGGCAACTAGGCTTCGCCCCCGCTCTTTTTTTCTCAAAATCATTCTATCAAAATTATGAGAAAGCCATTTAGCCCCCCCCCCCCAAAAAAAATGCAAAATTTCGTTTTGATTATTCCTCTGCAGAGAGCCAAAATCAAAACATGCATTGATTCAAAAACGTTCAGAAATTAAATAAAAAAAAACGAGTTTTTTAACTGAAAGTAAGGAGCGACACTAAAACTTAAAACGCACAGAAATTACTTCGTATATGAAAGAGGCTGCTTCCTCATCAACGCCCCGCTCTTTACGCTAAAGTTTTTTACTGTTTTAAAAAGAAGAATTGAGAGAAAGAGTCAAACTTTAGCGTAAAGAGCGGGGCGTTGATGAGGAATAGCCTCTTTCATATACGAAGTAATTTCTGTGCGTTTTAAGTTTTAATGTCGCTCCTTACTTTCAGTTAAAAAAACTCGTTTTTTTTATTTAATTAACAAATGAACTAACATCATTTTTTATACAATCCTAATAAGGAGGTTAATGCCAGATTTGCCTCTCACTCAATCAGAATATCTGTCCAGGCTTTTCTACAATTAGCCATGGCTTGATGCCCACAACTATTTGATTTCAGTTCAAATGGCTCTATGGCTGTGGAGAATTTCTTGTATGAGTAAATTATAGAGAATCAGTCATAGTAGCATATGCCTCTGTAGAACCAACTGACAGATAGTAGTGACTTGGGTAGATTTTACTTACAGCTACAGGAATAAACAGATACAGTCCCAGTTAGAAATACAGTGTTTTACTAGAAAAATTTAATGCCCTGTTCAGTAGACATAGGGGAGATGGTATTGTAGCCTAGGTGAATTTGGTATAGGAAAAGAAAACATAAATTACATTATTTGTAAAGACAGTTGGTGCAGTGAATATGCTAAAAGTAGAATAGTCAAGGGTCAGGGTGTTTTTTCACAGTTGAAAGTTTGGAAGAATAGAAAGATAAGCCTGCAAACCAATATTAGAATATTGGAAGCTACAGAGATGATAGTGGTCAAATATGGTTCTAAAGCATGGGTGTTCCAAAAAGCAGATTAACATTTGCCAGATGTTTTGCAGAGAAATTGTCTATGGATTGCTCTAGGTACCTGTCTGACTCATTGTATTTGAAACTGTAGGCTGAACAAAAAGTGTGGTTTAATCCTGCTTTCTAGGGCCATAATGAGATAGGTTGAGATGGCTAGGGCATATTATGCAGATGGAGGATGACATATTGTCCTTTTTGGCCAACTGATTAGAGCTGAATAAAAAGCAAGTCATCTTGATGGGCTAACATGTGGCTTCTGACTTTCAATGTTGACAAATGCTATGTAATTCATTTTGGCAAAAATAACAAGCATCATAAGTATTTCCTTCAAGACAACTTCCTTTCTGCTGTTTCCAATGAAAGAGATCTTGGGGTTATTGTAGATCACCAATTAAAGTTTAGCAGCCATGCTAAGTCTGTTTCATCTTCTGCAAATAAAACCCTCGGTATCATAAAAAGAACCATCTCCAGCTGACACCCTAGAGTTCTTATGAAGTTATTTAGGGTGCTTGTACGTCCACACCTGGAGGTTGGAATGTCATTGGCAGCCCCTTTCTTCAAAAAAGATAGGAAGTTGCTTGAGGATGTTCAGCGTTGTGCCACTAAGATTACCAACATGAATAAATTTCCATACAAAGAAAGACTACGTCGTTTGAAGCTGCCAATGCTGACATACCGACGGAAAAGGGGTGACATTATTTTAACCAAAAAAAAATCCTCTCTAAAAATACCCTTCCCAGTCTCTTTGCACAGCCCTTGCATTGCCCTGCTCTTTATGCTAAAGTTTGACTCTTTCTCTCAATTCTTCTTTTAACAGTAAAAAACTTTAGCGTAAAGAGCGGGGCATTGATGAGGAAGCAGCCTCTTTCATATACGAAGTAATTTCTGGTCGTTATAAGTTTTAATGTTGCTCCTTACTTTCAGTTAAAAAAACTTGTTTTTTTTTATTTAATTTCTGAATGTTTTTGAATCAATGCATGTTTTGATTTTGGCTCTCCGCAGAGGAATAATTAAAACAAAATTTGCATTTTTTTGGCCAAATGGCCTTCTCATAATTTTGATCAAATGATTTTGAGAAAAAAAGAGTGGGAGAGGAAGCCTAGTTGCCCTCCAATTTTTTGGTTAATTAAAAAGGCAACTAGAATTTTTAATTTTTTACGAATATTTTTATTAGTAAAAGATTTACGTAACTTATAAATTAGCTTACGTAAAGAACTTTTGTATTCTCATTTTTATTACATATATGAGGGGGCTCGCCCCCTTGTCAGATCCTCACTCTTTACACTAAAGCTTAAATTTTGTCCCAATTCATTAGGAATGACCCCAGAATCACAAAAGCCATAGAATAAATAGTTGAAATTACTAGAAATACTTTAGCGTAAAGAGTGAGGTATTAGGAGGAGGTGAGCCCCTCAAATGGGTAATAATTTCTGTTCATTTTAAGTTTTAATGCTGCTCCTTACTTCCAGCTGAAAGAACTTTTTCATTGTTTTTTTTTTTTAAATAATGCTAGTAAATCCTGCGCTCCCTTTATGGAGATTTTCTTCCCCCATGACAAATTATTGATGGAAAGTTCCCCCAGTATATCCCCCTCTTCTCAACCCCTCCCCCAACCAAAAAAATCCTCCTGAAAACGCCTCTACACTTCCCAATAACCATTGCTATATGTAAGCACTGGTCAAAGTTTGTAACTTGTTGCCCCTCCCATGGGGACTGTGGGGGAGTAAGTCATCCCCAAAGACATAGTTATAAGGTTCTTCGACTACGCTGAATAAAATGGCTATCTCAGAATTTTGATCTGTTGACTTTGGGAAAATAATTAGTGTGGGAGGGGGCATAGGTGCCCTCCAATATTTTGGTCACTTAAAAAGGGCACTAGAACTTTTCATTTCCATTAGAATGAGCCCTTTTGCAACATTCTAGGACAACTGGGTTGATATGATCACACCTGGGAAAAAAAAAACAAAAAAAAAAAGAAAACAAAAAACAAATAAACACGCATCCGTGATCTGCCTTCTGGCAAAAAATACAAAATTCCACATTTTTGTAGATAGGAGCTTGAAACTTGTAAAGTAGGGTTCTCTGATATGCTGAATCTGATGGTGTGATTTTTGTCAAGATTCTATGACTTCTAGGGGGCGTTTTCCCCTATTTTCTAAAAAAAATGCAAATTTTCTCACTCTTGTAACTTTTGATGGGTAAGACTAAACTTGATGAAACTTATATATTCAAAATCAGCATTAAAATGCGATTCTTTTGATGTAGGTATTGGTATCAAAATTCCATTTTTTAGAGTTTTGGTTACTATTGAGCCGGGTCGCTCCTTACTACAGTTCATTACCACAAACTGTTTGATATATGAACATGAATCATGAGGAAATTTAGAGATGCTGCCCTAAGCCACACTGACTGAGGTAGCTGATCTACTGACAGATCCTGAAATTTCAGCCTCAGGTTGTTATATTTATATTTTTAGAAGAGAAGAGGATTCACTAGAGAAATATTAGGCATATTCCTGGTGAATTCTATATAGGCCAATAATATACTGCCAGAACCCACTAGGCCAGGGAAAAAACTATATTAAAAAATAGTAACTAAATAGGATTTTATCAATATAAAAAGATTTACATTATACCTACACAATAACCTAGTATCCTGTAATGTAATTTTTCACTTCACTTTAAAGATATGCTATAGTAATTGGGAAGCAAAATTCCATTAAACAGGCAAATAACCCACTGTACCACTGTAGGTACAGCCAAGGAATTGTGGCATAAACCTAGAACTAAGGCAAGGAAAAATATTACCAAAACAACTTTGGTAAATATTTTGCTGTTCATTATTGACTAACAAATAAAGTAAATATAGCCCTTGGTGCATTTTTTAATCCTCTTTACAAATACAATAATTGCTTCTCTTGAAAATTCATTTAAGCCCTTTCTGAACCCTTGAAAATTACCAGAGTTTCTAGTTTTTGGGTACTAGAAGACTTAAACCACGGATCTCAGACTTACTGTTTGATTATTGCCTAAATTTAGTCTTTAAAGTTATATAATCCACAAGCATTGATTTATTACAATTAAGTCAGATAAAAGATTCAAAACAATTTCTCCATTTTTCTGTCCACCATGTTTCTTCTGTCAGCTTTGATATTGATCATGTGAAACCACTTTCACATATAAGTGAAAGTGGCATAAAACAGAACAAAAAGAGAAACTGGTGGATTTATTTTGAATTTCATTTCATCAACCTAATCTTGAAAAATTGATGTCTATGAATTATACAACTTTTACAAAATCAATTCATAATGAGAGTAAGTTTGAAACATGTTATGACTGATCTTTATATCCAAAAAATATAGAATGAAATCATTTTTAGGGTCCTAAAAAGGGCCTAAAATTTGCAAGAAGATCAATTATTATGGTCTATGTTGGTATTACCTGAACAATTGTCTTGGGTCATGAAACTATTGTTAATAGATGCATTTTGACTTTTTGAACATCTTTTCTCTCTTGCAAAACTACTGCAAACTCACTGTTATGGAGTTATTATATATTTGCACATTAGGTGAGGGGGGGGGGGGGGGGGGTAAAGCATAGTATATATTAAATACAGCAATGGTTAGTCTACATATTTAATATATGCTATGCTTTACCTCCACCCCCCTAATGTGCAAATATATAGCCCAAATTTGTTTCTAAACTATTACAGATTTGTGATTTCAAATATCTGATCAACAAAGATGGAAATGATTGCAATTCTATATGTATAAATACAAGAATATTTGGGCCAGAATAACTCCATAATAGTGAGTTTGCAATAGTTTTGCAAGAGAGAAAAGATGTTCAAAAAGTCAAAATGCAACTATTAACAATATTTTCATGACCCAAAACAATTGTTCAGGTAATACCAACGTTGAACCTACAAATATTTACCACAGTTTTTACTTCACAATATGAAGAACAACAGTAGTTGTCAAATTATGAAATGAACTTCTACAGTCTACTTAGCCCTCAACCTCCACCATGCCAATATATAACCCAAATTGTATAAGCTAGGCTTGACTTCAAACCCTTTTTTCTATTTCTTGACTTTGTCATCATTAATCAAATTTATAAATACTTGGTGTGGAACAAGGGTGAAACATGGCAAACTGCATGGGAAGTACATGAGTTGGGCTATATAATTGCATATTAGAGGGAAAGGGGGTACAGCAAAGGCTAATCAAATTCTTTTCAAAACTTGCCAACTACAATTTTTCTGCATACTATAAGGCAAGAATTGTCTTCAAAACGTAGTGATTTCTCAACAGCCCAGTTTCCTAGGTTGTCAACCCTTCAGTCTTAGCATGTATTAGACTACCTTCACCTAGGCCCCCATGGCCTCAGGAGATAAGGTCAAGATGCCATTACAATGGTTGTGACTATTATATTTGGACAGCTTATTTTAGTGATATTTTTAAGTATCAGATCTAAAATGAAAATAAATCTCAAGAAGAGTCCTTTGAACTTTATGGTTCCTTAGGTTATGGCTTAATATTCTGAATGGATGTCTAGTCTAAATCAAGAACGACAAATATATTTGGAAATAACTATCTACATACAACCCTATTCAGAAAAAAAACAGCCGGACTTGAATTTAGAGATTAAAAGAGATAAAACTCACAATGATATCCCGAATATATTTTTAACAGTAATTCTTTCTTCCTTGAAACAGGTTGACAAAATCAATGAAATAACTATCTGCCTGAAATTTGAAATCCTTTAAGCAATCCAGAAAGTCCGTGTTTATTTGGCATTTTAATAATAATAATAATTTATTTATTACCTACAAAAACACTATAAAATTATCAAAATGTATAGTAAAAACAACCTAATTACATACAAAAATACAAAACATACTAAACACGAAAAATAATGACTATAGAAAAAATAACATTAAACAAACACACACGCACAAAAAAAAAGGAACTACAGAAAAACAGAGAATTTCAACATTAAATACACACAGGAAATCAAATTCACAAGAAAAGTACAACAAACATAAGATAACTACAGAAAAAATGAACAAAATGATTATGTGGAGAAGGCCCATCAGCACCAGTATCTGAAAGATTCCTGTGTACCTTTTCCAACTTTAATGTTCAAGTATATTATATTTATTAATTAGAATCTGGTTACGTGTTCAAGGAGGAAAGAAAAGGAAAAACTTACAATATCTGAAATAACTACTCTGGATTCTTTTTAAATAAATTTTTACAAGAATGGGGCTAATTCCTGCCGAGTAAAGGACTGATTGTGATTGATCACAATATGGAGAGTAGAGTTTTGCCAACCACCGTCTATTATACTTTTCTCGATTGGAAACAATTTTCCCATACCCAAGCTGTATTCTTTTAGAAATATCGTAAACAGTGCGCTGACAGAAATTTAAAAGATTGTTAGTAAGGGTTATGCCCATAGATTTATAATTTTATATTATATTTTTAATAGTACGTCTATGGTTATGCCCAACCACCACAAAGAATCAAAAGGCGAAATAGAAAAAGTATCATAACTAAGAGGAGATGAAGAAGCTGAAGCGAAAGAAAAAAACTCGCACTTTTCTTCATTCAACAAAAGGCGAATCCCAGAAAAAGTATTGGAAACAGAAAATACCATTTTTGGGAGACCAGTCCCATTCCGACTAATCAGGAGCAAATCATCAGCATAAGCAAGATAAGAAACATCTGAAACATCAAAGAAATACATAGAGGATATTTTTGCAAGCACGCCAGAGATACAAACTTTAAAAAGTGTAGATGACAAAACGTCACCTTGTCTTACGCCTCTTTTAACCTTATAGTAGTGGTTGGAGAAGATTTCAAACTATGGAAAAAATTAAAATACCAATACTGCAGAAGTAATATAACTGAAAAATCAATACCTAAAATATACCGGAAATAAAAAAAAAAGCTGAGATTGAATTGCACATTCAAATGCTTTGGAAAGATCTAAACCACAAATGTAAATTCCTTTACTCTTAGAACTTATTATCTCAGAAGAAGAGATAGTAATATACGATGACGATGCTGACAAACCTCCCAACGCCGAAAACCAAACTTGATCTCTCTTTCACTAGTCCTATTCGTTAGATGGAGAAAAATTATATATTCAAGTAATTTACTTATTTTACAAGAAAAAGTAATGGGCTGGTATGAAGATCAATCAGCAGGAGATCTCTGAAACACAAGATGTGCATATACACATCTAAAAAAGCAATTGTAAATGGAAAACAAGCGCAGGGCAACTTAGCCACAGATGAATTTTAGAAATCCACTTGTATCAATGGAATCAGATTTTAAATTTTTAATACATATACATACGGCAGAATCAAACAGTTCGTGGTAACGAACTGTAGTAAGGAGCGACCCGGCTTAATAGTAACCAAAACTCCACAAAATGGAATTTTGATGCCAATAGCTACATCAAAAGAACTGCATTTTAATGCTGATTTTAAATATATAAATTTCATCAAGATTAGTCTTACCCGTCAAAAGTTACGAGCCCGAGAAGATTTACCTCATTTTAGAAAATAGGGGGAAATACCCCCTAAAAGTCATACAATCTTAACCAAAATCACACCATCAGGTTCAGCGTATCAGAGAACCTTATTGTAGAAGTTTCAAGCCCTTATCGACAAAAATGTGGAATTTCGCATTTTTTGCCAGAAGACAAATCATGGATGCGTGTTTATTTGTTTTTGTTTTTTTTCCCAGGGGTGATCGTATTGACTCAGTGATCCTAGAATCTTGCGAAAAGGCTCATTCTAACGGAAATTAAAAGTTCTAGTGCCCTTTTTAAGTGACCAAAAAAATTGGAGGGCACCTAGGCCCCCTCCCACGCTCATTTTTTCCCCAAAGTCACCGGATCAGAATTCTAAGATAGCCATTTTATTCACCATAGTCGAAAAACCTAATAACTATGTCTTTGGGGACGACTTACTCCCCTGCAGTCCCCGTGGGAGGGGCTGCAAGTTACAAACTTTGACCTGTGTTTACATATAGTAATGGTTACTGGGAAGTGTACAGACATTTTCAGGGGGATTTTTTTGGTTGGGGAGGGGTGAGAGTTGAGGGGGAGGGGTTACGTGGGAGGATCTTTCCATGGAGGAACTTCTCATGGGGGAAGAGACTTTCAATGGAGGGGGCGCAGCAGAGGCGCCATTTGGGGGGGGGGTCAGGGGTGGGCAAATGCCCACCCCAGATTTTTCAGGGGGGCCCAAGCTTCCACCACGAAGGCCCTTTTCCGGCCATAATTATCCATTATGTCCAACATAATCCATTCTGTTCAAATGATTTGAACTAACTGCGTGCCTATTAGCCAAAAGAGCGTAATTACCTGACGACTCTTGGGGTAATTACGCTATTTGCTATTAATCATTGTAAACTTTGAAAGTAGGTTAGATTCATAATAAAAGTCTCAAGTTCTATCAAATGCCCCATACCCACCTCAAGATTGGCCCAAATGGCGCCTCTGGGGCGGGATTTTCTAGCATTATTTAAAAAAACAATGCAAAAATAATTATGAAAATTTTTTCTACTGAAATTGAGGAGCAGCATCAATACTTAAAACGAACAGAAATTATTACGCATATGAGGGGTTTACCTCCTCGTAATACCTCGCTCTTTACGCTAAATTATTTTTAGTAATTTCAACTATTTATTCTACGGCCTTTGTGATTCAGGGGTCATTCTTAAGGAATTGGGACAAAACCTAAGCTTTAGTGTAAAGAGCTAGGTATCGACGAAGGGTAAGCCCCCTCATATACGCAATAAGAAAATATGAATATGGAATTTCGATACGTAAGTTAATTCGTGAGTTACATATATTTTTTACTTATGAAAACGTTAGTAAAAAAATTAAAGTTCTAGTTGCCTTTTTATGTAATCAAAAACTTGGGGGGGGGGGGGCAACTAGGCCTCCTCTCTCGCTCTTTTTTCTCAAAATCTTCCAATTATAACTATGAAAAACCCATTTAGCCCAAAAAAATTAATATGCAAATTTCGTTTTAATTATTTATGCGCGGAGAGCCAAGATCAAAAAATGCATTGATTTAAAAACGTCCAGAAATTAAACAAAAGAAAACAAGTTTTTTTTAAATGAAAGTAAGGAGCGACATTAAAACTTAAAACGAACAGAAATTACTCCGTATATGAAAGGGGCTTTTCGTCCTCAACGCCTCGCTCTTTACGCTACAGTTTTTTAAATTTTTAAGAAGTCGAGTTAAGAGAAAGAGTCAAACTTTAGCGTAAAGAGCGAGGCGTTGAGGACGAAAAGCCCCTTTCATATACGGAGTAATTTCTGTTCGTTTTAAGTTTTAATGTCGCTCCTTACTTTCGTTAAAAAAAAAACTTGTTTTTTTGTTTAATTTGTAAAGAGAATTGCATTTCGCTCTGAAATACGGATAGAAAAAAAAAGACAGAATGAGCCAAAAATAGAGGGCATGTATGGATCAGTTAACAACCGAAAAAATAGAAGAATAATGCTTCTGCCAGATAAATGGTGGTATGGCATCACTGCAATAATAATCGTTTACCACCAAAACCAACACAATAACCAACAGATGTATAAGAAAAAAATATCATTCTTAACCATCAGAAACAATACATACTCATTGCCCCCCCCTCCAAAAAATAAAATAATTAATTTATTGTAAAAAATAGTTCCTTAATAGTTTTCTTAGTAAATGGAGATTATTATTAGTCTCATCATCACTTTTTAACCATTCTCATTTAGGGCTATTACATGAGACAGAAAACACAAACATGAATACTACTTGAGAGATTTCCATTCAACGCCATCCTTTGTGCCATGGCAATGACAAGTACCGCAATGACAGAGAATATATATAGGACAAGATATTGGACTTTCGTCATTATAAGTAGATTTCTTGCTAGGATTTTAATAAATAAAGTTACACGTTTCCCAAAAGATGAAGTTACATCAGTTTAATCCATGGGTAAAAATCCAATTACAAGAAGCAAGGCATCGTATCAGCACTACATATAGTAAAAAAGAGTCATAAGACTTTAATGTATTATTATTATTTATTTACTTTTCCCCATAGGCGCTTTATATGGAAGGGATTGTCGCAAGTACTTCGGATGGGGCTTATTTGATTGGAGGTATATTTTTGGTTCCCTTTTTCGTAGGCAGCGCAATAGCACTGTATAAGTAAACGACGATTGGGTACTATTTTTTTATAGATCAGGCACTTAGTATAGAAGGAAGAGTCACAGAAACTTCGAAAGGGGCTATTCCGATCGGAAATTGAAAAAAAGTAATTGCCCTCTTTAACAGACGAAAGTGATTGGAGGGCAACTAGCTCTCCTTCACGCCCATCATTTCCCAAACATATCCGATAAAAATTTTGAGATAGTCTTTTGATCAGCATAGTTGAAAGGTTTGAAAATCATGTCTTTAAGGATGATAGCCCCCCACAACTCTCAGTTTAAGGTCGCTTATTACTTGCAGATAAAAAAAACTTTTTTTGTTTAATAATAGTGTTCGATACATCTTTTAAGCTTGTAAACAATGATGGAAATACTAGCTGCATCTGTGCCATCTCTATCTGTGCCATGTTAGGTATCAATAAAAAAAAACACAGAATTCTATACCCAAAGAAAACGGGGAAAAAAACCATATATGACACGCTTTTTCTATATTTCTATATTTTCTGTTTTAGTTTTAATTGTTTCGTCACCCAAGACCCAAAGTATATCGTTGATATAGGAAAAACCCGAAGACACAAAAAAAGGGGAAAAAAAGATTGTGGCATTGAGGGAGAAAATTGTTTCTACAAATACCGTTCCCTGGAAATACTTGTCGTCGTTCCCTGGAATAGTCTCGTCTTTGTTGTTTCTCCATTGCACAATCTTATCTAATCCACACCTTAAAATGATCTCAGAGGGAGCACTAGAGGGACAAAGAACTGCGAATTTTACTCGTAGTTCTTTTGAAGAATACGAGGGAAAGGTTCCCAGTCTTGCAAGAACAGCTACTGTGAGCATTCATAGCTAGGTTCACTTTCTTTTTCTTTTGAGTTAGAGTGCTGAGTGAATCTATCCGTAAGTCGTTGATCAGTTCTTCCGATTACCAAAGACCACAAAAAAAAGGAATTCTGTAGACACCGAAGTTGTTGGCAACGAGGAATTCTGGCAACGGCAACGGGAATTCTGTAGACAACGAGGTGTTGGGCGCTTCGCGCCCCCCAAGCCCCCCGCGCGCGTAAGTCGTTACGCGCCATATTAGTTACGCGCCATTGTAGTTGTGTCCCTGTGTCCCACCTGTGAATAGAGATAGATATAAATATATGTTTTTAACTACGTAAAACATGCGAATATACAACATTCTTCGCTGTCCCATTGTCTGTGCATATAAATAGATTGCCAGGTTTACTGACTCTTGAACATGCAACATATAATTGTCCATGGGAAAAACATTCCGTATTCAGATCTATACCTGATTATTCTAATGATGTGTCCCTGTCGTCATTTATATTCCCTGTGTTCCGGTCGTCATTTGTGTCCTGGTGTCCCAGTTTGTAATTTCTCTTTGAGTGTCCCGGTCGTCATTTATATTCCCTGTGTCCCGCTGTCCCGGTCGTCATTTGTGTCCCGGTCTGTAATTTCTATTCGAACAATCCCTGTGTCCCGGTCGTCATTTATATATCCCGCCTGTGCCCCCGGCGTCCCCGTTGTAGTTGTGTCTCTGTGTCCCGGTTGTCATTTATATTCCCTGTGTCCCGGTCGTGATTTGTGTCCGGGTGTCCCAGTCTGTAATTTCTCTTTGAGGTTCCCGGTCGTCATTTATATTCCCTCTGTCTCGGTCGTCATTTGCGTCCCGGTCTGTAATTTCTCTTTGAGTGTTTTTTCTTTTTAGTTTTTTTTTAGTTTTTTACCTTTTTTCTCATTTCAGTTTTCTTTTTCTTCTTTATTTTTCAGCGTCACTATGAAGTACATATCGCCGAACCTTTGTTTTTTTTAACTTAAATCTGGTAGGCATTGATGACCTTATCCAAGTCAAAATCCCAAACGCAATCATCATCGCTATCATTTTCAGTTTTGATATGTTTTGACTCTCGCTGATCAGGTGGATTTTCATCTAACTGCGCGGTTTGGCGTTCTTTAGCCGCAAGCCTGTTTTCTTGCTGTTCTTGTGATTCTACGGCACGCTTTCTTTTCTTACTTTCTCTATCAGCCGCAAGCCTGTTTTCTTGCTGTTCTTGTGATTCCTCGGCACGCTTTCTTTTCTTACTTTCTCTATCAGCAGCAAGTTTTTTGGCATAGACTCTTTGACTAGCTTCCTCGGCTGTTGCCATTGTAGGTTCTTCAGTCATTTTACAATCAAACATTTTTCCGTGAACGAATGTCTTAAATACCTTTAATGACGTCATCGTCATAACAAACATGACGAACACTAACTTCATGACGTCAGTCGACACACAAACATGACGTCACTCGCACACACACACACACAGACAACTTATTTTTATGTATATAGATATATAATATATTATATATTATTATTCTTGCAGAATATAAAAAAAGGAAGTGATACATATTATTTCATATTAACAAGGAAATAAACTTGTGACAGCAGTTGTGTCCCCCAACAGAAGTTTCACGATTTTTCAATATTTTTAGGAGGGAAAGGCACAAAAATTTACATTTTTAGGAAACAAATTAAAATTTTTTGGGATTAGTAACCTCTAAATTTCAGAATTATAACTCTAGAAATGAACTAAAGTAGAGAAGAAAAAAAAATACCAAGATAAGTCTTTAGGGTACGTAAACGTTCAACTGAAGTGAACGTTTAAATCTGTATATTTGTGGGTTTTTTTCCAGAAGTAGAGATTTTAAGTCCCATAAACTCAAAAAATATATCTAAAGTTATTGCAATACAAAAGTCTTCTATATTATTCAGGAAAATAAAAAGATTATATGGATGTTCTTGGGCCCCTAATTTAATGAATTTTAGGGGGATTTTGTGCCACCAACTAATTTCTGCTTTAGATAATCCCTTATAACCACAATATCTCCTATGTCACTAAATTTATTATTCAAGCATTTGTGATAGTCATGTTTAGAGAACCTAAGTGTGCTCACGACCTCTGCAACGAAACCCAACACTGGCTCAGCCAATTAAGTAATTGCTCTTTAACAAGCATTGTAATATTCTCATGTTTTGGGAACAAACTACCTTTTGTCAAGCTATGATTTCGTCTCTCCCATTGGAGTTGTTCCAATAAGTTCAATTTGAATATGGGCTATGATATGCCTAGCTCGAGTTAGGTTTGAGTCAGAACTGTTGATATCACACAGGAATTGGGAAGGAAATGTTGAATTTACTATTTTTTGAACGGGCATAATCTAGGTTCAGAGGCATAATCTTGGTTGATTTTAGTGGGTATGTTGCTATTTTATTCATTTATATTTTTAATAAGATATTTCGATTCTTTTAAATATTAATTTTAATTTACATTCTTATTCTGAAGAAAGGGCATTTTTAATCTGAAAGATATGCCAAAAATTCTAAAATGTCAAACCATGTATTCGCGTAAAGATGAACTTTTACTCTTTGCTGCAGCGGTAGCTAGTAACCTTTAAAGAGACGATTACTCCCCATAGTAAAAAATGAAATAGGTCATAACTCCTATAACTAGAATCAGATCCAAAAACGAAGTACACTATTAGAACTACCTTGTACAAAACCCCTATATAGAAAACTTATAGTCCTATGGTTTTAACACTAAGGGAAATATATTGGCTTGAAAATCAAGAAAAGTTGCTTGAACTACCATATTCCGTATCGATAGTAGGTTTGTTTCTTATTAGACTCCTAAGAATCCCGGTCGTTCCGCTGCGACTCTGCTGGGCATTCCCAATGGGCAAAATGCAAGTAATTGAAAATATCTCAAATACTCCTGTTTTGCCTACAAGTGGACATTGTTGGTCACATTTCTTACTAAGTTTCTAGTTACTGCTGCAACCCAGATGACTCAACCAAAAATTCTCGGTCACCTTCATTTCAATTCCAGTGGTCAAAGCTCATATAATTTGAGCTTAATATATAGCTCATACATCATATAATATAATATAAAGCTCATAAGCTTTATATAAAGCTCTATGAGCTTAATATAAAGCTCATGTATCGTATAATATAATATAAAGCTCATAAGCTTTATAAAAAGCTCTATCAGCTTACTATAAAGCTCATATATCGTATAATATAATATAAAGCTCATAAGCTTTATATAAAGCTCTATGAGCTTAATATAAAGCTCATATATCATATATCAAATAAAGCTCATATAATATGAAAAATCTAAGTCGCCCAATTATCTGCAAGCTCTGTGGACATGGTCGGTCGAAAATCTTTGAATCATTTTCGAGTCTACAATTGCCTTCAATTGGCTCAAATAACTGATAGACTATTTGGTTTATAGACTATTTAGGACAACCCAAGAGGCTAAAAATAAATGCTGGCCAATATGCACAAACCTAATTATGCTAATAGTGCTTAATCAAATTTCCTTAGTAACATCATAAATTTTAACATAAACATCCAACAACGATTTCCTTAGTAACATCATAAGTTTCAACCTAAATATGCAAAAAAAAATCAAATTTAGAAAATATTAGAAATTATAAAATTATGCCATTTAACTAAAAAATATACTCCAATTTCAATAACTATAAAACGAAAAAATTTTAGAATGCAGGTTATGGGAAAGTTGACAGCACTAGTGAATTAAATTTTTGATGCTTCGTATTCATTATCATAATCGGATCCTTCTTATGCATTGTTTTATCGTTGATGACGTAGAACGAAATTTTGAAAATTGACAAAAAAAAATCCAAAATAAAAAAAAGTTATTTTAATATCTGGACCATTAAAGAACTAAAATACGGTAATCATTCTGAATTTAGAAGAATTTGCCAAAGAGCTACAGAATTAAAAACATTAGCCAATGACTTTCTAGTAAAAAAAAATCATGAAAAGTAATTACCCTACCAAAAAGTGCAGAGATGAAAGAAAAGACTTCTAAAAACAAATGTTTATTGAAAAAACTCAATTTTTTATTTCAAGTACTTTCAGATTTCAATACTACTTCAATTTCAACCTGGTAAATGCTATCTTCCCTGATTGAACGGGGTTCTCCACCTGGTAGCAGAAATATGACTAAAAGAAATAATGTCTAAGACATAAATATTTGCTATATTTTCATTTCAATTATGAATAGTTCAAAAAAGAGAAATCTTAGCAAAACAGCATCAATTTGTCCTAAAAAAAATCTTTTCTGCCCCAGGCAAGAATTGTGCGCAGCGTTTTAAAGTTTAACATCATATTAATCAATTCGGTCAGGGCTTCGATCTTTCTATTAGAACCAAGGAGGTCATAAACCACACTCGTGTTAGACTGCAATCAGAGCAACAAAACACATAAGAAAAGCAAAACACATAACAGAAATCCAACAAGGACGAGACCGAAATGCTGTTCCCTCAGCACAATTAATTCACTGAGGGGCAAGAAAACATATTTTCACAAAAGCATGTGAGAATGGTGCTATTATTTGGCAGATCCAATAGGTTTTCGGTCCTTAAAACCCCAAATGAAAATGTGACTTTTCAACAGAAAGTGCAGTTTTCAGTAAGAACGCCATCTTTCTTTTTAAAATATGGACCAAGAAGAAAATGCAAAAATTACCTCTAGCTTTGAATCTCTGAGCCGGGAATCTAAAGGTAAATGCATATATTTGGTTTTTTACGCAATATACGGTATCAACTAAACTAAATAAGGTAACTAAGCTAATATACGGTAACTAATTAACCATACTTTAATCAAAACTACTCAGAATTGAGTCTATTAATTTTAAGTAATGATAGATGACTCTGCAGTTGCTTCCTCAGTGAATTTTATGCAAAAACTGGCGTTAAACCTATAAAAAAAAGACCAGTTAATTTACAGAATTGCAAAATAATTATGTATTATATAACAGACAAATTATCATGTGAAGCGTGAAAGTAAAAATCTATACTAGGGAAAAACAAACCAATCATTTGATTTCCCGTTAGTAAGATATTATTTCTTAATTTCTTCTCCAAACTTTGGAAATATCTAATGGGTAGTTTTTCTTCTGTGTTTTCTTGATACATTTTATATCAAGTAAGTAATTCTTTTTATTCTTGGTAAACATGTCTATAGACCGTATGAAATTTTTCATATTTGTCTAAATTCAACCATGACTTTCAAGAAGAAGGCCATATTAGAATGCAGAGGAAAGGTGGTTCTTGAGCAGAATCATGGGGGTAGGGGTGATAAGGGTGCGAATAATTTCCCCAGTTGACAAGTTTATTTAAAAACAGTAAAAACAAAGAAAATTACGGAATGAAGGCGCCAGAAAAATCCTATGGGGGCCCGCTCCTGAAGCAGAGCGTTTCAACTTAGAAAGTGATTAATCCTGTGTCAAAAAATTTAGCAGGGACGAAGGACCCATGCCACTTGAGTTATCAATATTTTAGGATTTCATCTTTGTTGTCTTCATTTTTCAGGATAAAGATTTTTTGAGCGATGTAAGGAAATTGTTACTATTTTCTACCTCAAATACAGATTGGATTACCGGAAAAATTTTTTATTTCGCACAGTCTGGTCTATACTTTTCAAAATGTAAAAAAAAATGAAGACAAAATGTTTTAACTAAGATTATTGAACAAAGCTACTGAAAGTAGACCGACTGTTTAATATATAATGAGAAGGACTGTTCAATATATAATATATAATGTAAATTTTGCGTTTAAATTATTATTTGAATTTAATTTTGATCGTCTTTGGTTTGATGTAGCTCTTTACATTTCTTTAAAAATAACTTTTGGGAAAATAATTTGAATTGTTTTATGTTCGTTTTTGATAAACGTTGTTTTTTCTATTGGTTAAAAAAATATATGTAAGGTTCTGTTGGTTTCGCTGTTTAAGAATTAAGATTTAGGCATTAAATAATTTTAACGATTTGAAATGCGCCACGGTTTTACCGACTTTTTTGACTAAGTGACCAAAAACATTGAGGGGGGTGTCCCCCTCCCCCCATACGTGACGGCCCTGCTCACCACTATTATTTACAATCCCTGCTATTATTCTTCATCTGACTTGCGTGCGGAGAGGTGCTGTCAAAATTATATTTTCAATTTTATTTACACGCAGTGGCGTTGTTTGACATTTGTGTATCTAATCTATGATTTTCGTTTTAAAAATATGAACTTGAGGATTATTTTGGATATTGAATCTCCGCACAGCAGGTAGAGAATTTCTGTGGTTTTTACCCCGGGTGAAGACGAGTTGGTCGGGTTCGAGGTAGTCCTCCTCCCAATCAGCCTAGTACACAGCACCTAGTTTTTTCCAAGTTAGTTATGACTAAATATTACTGCCCTGAGTGTAGAAACCCAGCAACTAGTGGGACAGTTCAGTGCACCAAATGCAGTCAATGGTGGCATCCTAAGTGTGCAAGGATCACGCTTGGAGCAAGAGAAAAACTACAGGTATGGTTGTGCTTAAATTGTGACTTCCCCACTTCACCTTCATTTACTAGCGGTATGAAAATTCCGTGCAAAGTTACGCCACAAGCGTGCCCTAGACCTAGATCCTTTGGCAAAAACACACCCATAGTCACACCAAGGAATTCTAATCCCAAAACTAAGACAGTAACTAGGCCCAGCAGTGAGGATAAAACTCCATGCACGAATTGTTCTGAATACGTTAATGAAGTCTCAGCTTTAACTAACAGATGTTCCGTTCTTGAGAATCAACTCTCAGCTATTCAAAATGAACTATTACCCTTAAGAAATGCTCACGAATCACTCCAATCTGATTTACGTAACCTTCAGAACTTAACTGACGAAAAAACAACAACTATTGACACCCTAATGATGCAGTTAAATCAGTTGGGAATCCTTTCACCCATGCCACCCGTGAAATTACGCTCGTCTCCCTTTAGCTCTGAAATGAATAATTCTATACAAGGCCCGAGCAATCAGATTTGTAACTCATTAAGTGACGTAAAAAGTGCATGCAGTGTGAGAATGATCCTCGATAACGAGATTCAGGAAAGTGTTAAATTAGCTGACGTAAGGTTAACTGACGAGAATAATTTTCGTAACATTCAACCGACTGAAGATGAACCGTTAATTGTTTTCGAGAAAATAGTGCAACAAAAAGTTAAGCGCAAGCCCTTAACCAGTAAAGGATGTAATATTATATGCAGGTTTTTTGTGAAAGAGGCTCCCAAATTTAACAAGATATGTCGGTATTTTAATGAAAATGGTTTCTGTAAGCACAGAAAAAAGTGTCGTTTTTTACATATATGTCCGCGCTTTATTTCGAAAACTTGCAGTAATAATGAGTGTAATTTTGACCACGTTGATTTATGTTGTGTTTTATCATGTACGGAAAAAGAATGTGTTTTCGCGCATGCGTGTTGCGGTACATCAAAAAGACGTAGCTCCAGTCACACCAATCGACAGGAAAATACTTTTCTGGATCCGAACCCGGCATCAAAAAACTTAATTGGACGGGGGTTACGAATTCAAAAACATCGCGATTACACCTTTTGCGGACCTCCGTGGCCCCCCTTACCAACAATCCCTCCCGTACATCAACATACCCCCAACCAAGCGTGTGTTGCGCCTTCTCGGTCGGTCGGAATGTTTTTCCCGGATCCGCTACCTCAGCAGCATCAACTTTTCTACCCCCCACAAAAGATAACGTCCCCGAGCCCCCCGACAGTGTTTCAAATCCCCGTACCTCCCCCCTCCTGTCCACCCTCACAGCCCCCAATGGCGAGGACACAATTTCTTTCGTTTCAGCCGAAATTCCAGTACTGAATAAATTTGAGCCCCTGGTTGGTATGGGTAATCCTGATGACAGCCTCACCCACCAGGGAAATAACATATTCTTACAAAGACCTACAACAAGAACATCAAACACCACTAAGGTAAAGTATTATAATTCTGATGTTTTTTCCTTCCCTAGGTTTATTTACGCAAATGCTGAAAGTTTAAATTTTGATAAAGTGGCTGAGTTAGAAAGTCTAGCTCAGGCAACAAAGGCATCTGTCCTAATGGTTTCTGAAGTTCATCGACAAAACCCAGAACTCCTGAAAATAGGTGGTTTTGATGAGTTTATAAAAATACGACCTGATGACCATCCACTGGGGAAAAAAGGTGGCGGAGTTCTTATTTATGCCCATGAAACTTTTAAAGCAGCTAGACTTGATGTCCCTTTTTTAACTGAGTACGACGAAATAATGTGGGTCATTCTAAAACCACGACGTCTCCCCCGGAAATTCACTGGTATTGCTCTCTGCGTGTATTATTACTCGCCGGGTCAGACGAGTGAATACCGCCAAGCATTCGTAGAAAAGCTACAGCTCAGTTCGGATTTTGTTTTGGGCAAATACCCATCATGCGGAATTTTCATGATGGGCGATGCCAATGAATTAAAGCTCCATCACCTGGACGCCGGAATCGGCCTGAAGCAGCTCGTCAATTTTCCCACAACCAAAGGTGGCACCTCCCTTGACCGAATTTCCACAAATATGCACGAATTTTACAACATACCTACGACCGGGGCTCCAATTGGAGGAAGTTACCACTTTTCTCTTGAACTTAACCCCACCTGTTCCATTAAAATCGATTACACTACAACTGTAACTATCAGTCGACCAATCACAAGTGAGGGACTTCTGACTTTTGGCCAATGGTTAAGCTGCGAGAAATGGGAAAAATTCCAAGATGCTAAAAGTAGCAACGAAAAAGCTACTATTTTCCAAGAAGCTTTGCTTCATAATTACAAGGCCTGTTTTCCTGAGAAGTCAACAAAACGTTTCTCGTCAGATCGACCATATATTACACAAGAAGTTAAGAAAATGGTAATGGAAAAGAGATGGCTTTTCCGTCAAGGTAATACCCAACAAGCCAACAGGTTGAAAAACAAACTAAGAAAAGTCACTCGAAAACACGCGAACAAATATGTAGAACGTAAAGCTAATCATCTGTTCGAGTCCAAACCAAGCCAGTGGTACAACCGAATCAAAAGGATGACGGGCAAGGTGGAAAAAGGAGTCGATTTTGGCATTGATGAAGATGACGTCGTAACAGCCAACTCCCTTAATAAACATCTGGGTAACATTGTGCAATCCCTCCCGCCTTTGCTGAGCGTGGGAATACCCACCCCTCCTCCTGAGTCTTTTGATTTCCCTTTGATATCAGAGTCCCAGGTGTTTTTCAAATTAAAAAGGCTTAAAAGAACAAGCATTACCCCTGTAGATATTCCCATTGATCTCATCAAAGCATTTCCAGATTATCTTAGTGGCCCCCTAACACTCCTTTTTAATCAGGTGACAAAAACAGGTGAGTATCCATCAATTTGGAAAAATGGGTTCATTACACCAATACCAAAAAAAGATGCGCCCAATGATTTTTCGGGTGTCCGACCGATCACTATGACACCCATTTTTAGCAAAGTGTATGAAAGTTTTGTTGCAGCATGGCTGAAAGACCGTATTCTGGACAAAATTGATCCAAGGCAGTTTGGAAATATGCCAAACACATCTACATCTCATTACTTAGTAAGTATAATTGACAGTATTTTGCAAAAACTCGATGAACCAGATTCTTGGATTAATCTTATTGCAATAGATCTAAGAAAAGCTTTTGATTTAATTTGCCACAAAATTCTTGTAAAAAAACTTCTTGGACTAGGTGTAGATTCATTCCTTGTACGTTTAATTGCTAGTTTTCTTTCTGGTAGATGTCAACGGACAAAATATAAGTCCACCTACTCCGACCCACTGCCCATTTTTTGTGGAGTTCCCCAAGGTACCCTCTTGGGACCACTTTTGTTTCTTGTCATAATAAATGATTTGGGAACAACACTGGACGATCGCTGGAAGTATGTCGACGATCTGTCGCTCATTGAATGTTGTCGGAAAAACCTACCAAGCAGAGCAGGTTCATTAATGAAAGATATATGTCAAGAGGCAAAGGTGGACAAAATGACTGTCAACTTTGATAAATCTGTAATTTTAACATTTTCTTTTTTAAAATCTGCGCCAGTTTTTAATCCACCTATTCCCAGCGCCAGTCACGTGACCGAAATTAAACTGCTCGGCGTCCATATCACTTCAGATCTGAAGTGGAATAAACATGTTGATGGCATGTTAAAAAAAGCTAATTTGGCCATCAGGTCTCTAAAGTTGTTGGCTCGCCATGGAATCCCTGCACCACACCTCCTACGCATCTATTTCTCTTTTATACGTTCCACACTTGAATACTGTTGCCCTGTATGGCATTTCGGGCTGACTAGGGAACAGTCGGACCGGGTTGAGAGGGTGCAATACCGTGCCCTCCTAGTAATCTCAAAAGCCCCAAAAATACCGTACATATCCCTCCTTAATCAGTTTCAACTTCAAACCCTTCAATCTCGTCGTTTAAAACTAGCCCTATCCTTTGGTAATAAAATTTTGTCCAGCCCTATACACCGAAATATCCTTCCTCCCCAACATCAACCGGCACGGGTAAAGCCACTCAGGGCCGTTGCAGAGCCTGTACCAAAACTTCAACCTGTGACTGTGTCACATGCTCGTTATGAGCTTAGTTTTGTGCCCTCGTTTGTTAAGTTGTTTAATGCTGGATCGACTTTTTAATCCGGATTATTGTTGTTAATTGTATTATTATAATTTTGTGTATATTTGTTGACTTATTTTCGTGTGTATGTGACAATTATTATTGTTAATTGTATATATTATTAATTTTGTGAATGTTAATTTTGACTTGTCGACGAATTTTTGTGTGTGTATGACAATAAAAACTAATAATCGGCTCTGTCCGTCGAATGTTTTTTAAATAAAATGAATTTGAATTTGAATTTGAATTATAACAAAGGCATAGAAAGGGGAATACCCTCTCCCCCAAAGAAAAAATTCCAAATTTGTGGGATTTTTCTTTTGCGATTAAAGGCCGCTTGAGGGACCTGAACACCGAATTGGAGAACGGGGTGTCCAGCCCTGTTTTACCTTAAATATAGGCTAGTTAGGCCAATGTCCTAGTCTTAGGAGGCTTTACAGATAACCTAGTTTACAACTACCACGGTTGTTCTTTGTTAAGGACAAAAATTGCAGAAAAACTGTTTTAAGTCATTTCAAAATCAGTAGTGATGCCATAGTCATTTTCAAAGCATAAATATCTGCTACTCTTTTCTTGTTCTAAACAGGTTTACTTCATTTAATATGTGACGTAACTCGATTACTCCTCCTCCTAGAAGACATTCATTTTATTGATCGAGATTCAGCTTCTTTTTGGAAGTGAGACAGTAAACACTGAAAATGTCGTCGTACACATCTCTAGTATCTTTGTATCCATTGGGCAGCTGGTCATCCTGTGAGCATTGTACTATTGTTGATGACTATAATGAAAAGTGTAGATTATTAAATCCATGTAAATGGCATATAGGATATGCAGTGCATATTAAAGACTTTAATTCCTGTTTTGTAGATGTTTGTGACTCTCACACTAGAGGTTTCCTATGCTCTGATTGTAACTGTGATAAATGGGATCAATGGGAAAATACTTACCCTGGTATGTTGAAAAAACCCTAAACGTGATTTCAGTTTACTTTTAAGAGACTGGTATCGTGTTGGTTTTAAATTGTTTTGGGAGGAGAAAACTGGTCTACGCTTCAATTGCTGGAATAATAATAGAGTCTGGTTTTTAAGGCATCGCTGTGAAGGTACTGACTACTATGATTATATACCTACTGGTTTTTATTTGAGTGTTTCAGAAACTGATTCCTCATCTGTTAATACCGTATGTGACATTGCTTCAAATAAGCAAATTGAAATACATGAATTTTATAATATGAATCAAAATAGTATTATTTACTTAACAAAGCGATATTATAAAAATGAAGTTACATTATATTGTATTAAAGCTGACCCTGACTTTGCATGCCAAAAAAAGTACAAGCTGAATCCTGACGAGGTGCCAACACTTATCGTTACCGAATTGAATGTGAAATTGGTTCAAATAAGCAAATTGAAATATCGTGAATATCATGAAATATCAAATAAGCAGATTCAGCCAAATCTTGAATAATGAACCACGAGCTTGGCTCAATAATATAAAATACGTCATTCCTTTCATGAATTTTATGTCTGGGGCAATAGTCTTCATTTTATCATAGACTCTTGCCACACATTATAGCAATAATAGATATTTTTAAGATTTTCTTAAAAATATTTTATCACGATATTGAATTATTTTCGTTAAAAATGTTGTTTTACCAGACATTGATGATTCGCAAAGAAATGATCTGAATGGAGTTTTAAATAATGCATAATACTCTTCTTGGTGTGAAAATACAACTAACCGAACGTATCCTGAATCTGTTGAATAAATACCTAAAAAAGACAAAATATAAAATACATGTTTTCCTTAATATAAATAAATACACTACAAATATTTTGAAAACATATTTACAAAAACATAATCAACAACATGGAATAGGCACTTAAACACATTTGCATAGGCAGTGGAAAAAAACATAAAATAGACACTTAAAAACACTGAGAATGCCCATACCCAGAAAGTGGGATGGCCGGAAGACGTGGCGGCCGCTGTGGATGGCGAAGGCAGGGCCTGGTCCGGGTCAGTTTTGCAGCAGGTAAGATAATAGTATAATATTAAAATATTTTTAAAACAACGATTCCGCCTTGGACAAAAAAACAAAAACATATAAAAAATCTACATATAAAATACACTTTTGAGCTGGAGGTTGCTGGGGTGAAGACTGTTGTGATGGGAAACATTTGAGATAGAAAACAGGGATTCTAACCTTCCGCCAACTATTGAACTTTTTCCAGACTGAGACGCTGTCTACACGCATACGTCTCGATATGAAGTAAGGTAATGAAGGTGTGGTAGTATCTTTACACCGTCCTTGCAGGCATAGACTTTGTCTGATATAGCTTGACAGGGCTTTTTTAACTCTAATTGTATAATTTTTAAATTTTAAAGAGCAAATGTCATGGCCATTAGCTCTTTAAAATTTAAAGTCTGTATAGTTAGAGTCGAAAGAAATGCCATGTTAAAAGGTACACCCACACGGTCATTACCTTACTTTAAATCGAGATGTATGTGTAGAGTATAGACAGCGTCTTGGTCTGGAGAAAGTTCAATAGTTGGCGGGAGGGGAGGGTCTCTTTTTTCTATCCCAACAATTTTCCATCACAACAGTCTCCACCCCCAACAATCTCCTGTTCAGCAATCTTTTTTATATGTAGTGTTTTTATATGTTTTCATTTATTTTTTTGCGCAAGACAGAATCATTGTTTTAAAAAGTGTTTAGTATCCAACTATTATTTTACCTGGTGCCAGCCGGCCCAGGCCTGGCCTTCACCCGCTGCAGCGGCCGTCGCGTCGTCTGGCCACCCTTATTGCGCCAGACATAAAATTCATACGGGGACTTGACTTTCTTAATATTATTGAACCAAACTCGGTGTTGATTATTGATGATATAGCTGAATCCATTCAAGAATGGTCTCAGGAGATGTTACAATTATTAAAATACTAATACTAGCACACCAAGAGGGGGTGATGATTTAAAAGCTATCAAATAAAGGCGTCTTAATATCAGTACATTACCTTTTAGTATACAAAAGTGTAGCGGAAACTTCACACCGCGTTGATATTCAAAATGACTCAAGTTTCGTAATGTGTTTATGAAATTTTGGTGAAGCGTGAAGTTTAAGTTTCCCGCCAAACTTGCTCGAGCTACTGGACTTGAAAAGAATCTAGCGACAGAATATTTACAGAGTGAACCCAGCAAAACTCTTCGTCAAAATCATAGAGTTCGTGGCAGTCAGTATCGAAAAACTAAAGCCCTTTTTCCATTGCGCGTATTAGAAGCAGATCTTTTGACTCGAAACGAGATTCAAAGGCCTCACAATAGTCCATACAAGTATATTTTACTTGCAATCAGTGTTTTAAGTTCCTATGCATATACTGCTCCATCGCGTTTAAGGAAAGATGATAAAGTTGATAGAACCCTTGAAACATTCTTTGAACGAGGTTGTTATAGAAAAATTCAAACAGATCAGGGAAGTTAATTTGTTAATCCACATGTAAAAAGGGTTTTATTGAAGTATAATACAATACCCTGTCACAGTCATAGTCCAACAAAGATTGTATTGGCTGAATGTGTAATAAGAACTATTCGACTTTTAATTCCGAGATATTACATATTGAAAAATACTGCTGCTTTTATTCTAGATTTAAATAAAATCATGTTGATTTATAATCAACGCCCTCATCGATCCCTGTCCAATTATAGTCGTCTTGTAGTTCATTCAAATGAAAATACGCTGGACATTTTTCTTAAAAATATTGCAATGAGTGGCAAGTAAAAAAGAAGAAATTTAATGTTGGTGATACAGTTCGAATCAATGGAACAAGTAATATTTTTGAAAAAGGGAATTACTTTGAGTCCACTGAACTTTAAGTGTCAGAAATTTTATACAATAAACCTGTAAGGTATTGTCTACGTGATATGAAAGATTAAGAGATTCTTGGTGGTTTTACGAGTATGAATTACAAAAAGTTAACACGGTTGAATGTATAAGATTGAAAAAGTATTAAAGAGTCAAACTAGCAATGGTAGGAGGCAGTTGCTTGTTTGTTGGCATGGATACAACTCTGATTTCGATTCTTGGATTTGCTGCTGAAGACGTTCACAATGCCTAATGATTTCTATTTGACGCTCATGTCCAATGTCTCTAACCCCCTCTATGATGATTTGAATTAAACAAGCCATTTTTGGACTAAACTCTCCCCTGCCATGAAATTCAATGGAAAGTTTGAAGTTGCTCTTTTTGATTTTATTCTTAAAAATACATATGATATTTTGAGAAAGGATTGTACATATGATATAAATTAAACTAAACAATTACAAGTGTATAGTGAGTATGAGGAATGGATGAAATCAAATAAATCTGATATACACCCTCATTTCACGATAAAATCGAAAGAAAATGGCAGTATGACTCATTTCTGTAGTGCAATCAACTCCCCCTCTAATCATACAGCCAGTCCCAAGCCTTGAAAATGGAGGAGAGTTTAGCGGCAGACTAGCAACCTGCCCCTGGATTAAAGATTTGCCATAGAAACATCTAGTTTGAGAGCCAATATGATACCGAATATGCAACCTGCTGACGACTATGAACTGCCCCCAGACACCATGACGACGAATTCGACCGCCCCTGGACACGATTTTTAAAAGCGAATTGTCGAACGGAACTTGGCTTTTGGAACGTGAGGACCATACAGAGCAAGTTGTTAATGTAATGGACAGATATGACCTCGACATTCTTGCTCTATCGGAAGTCCGTTGGACAGGTGCAGGCAGTCAAACCCTAGAAAAGGGGCTCACAATCCGGCACAGTTGCATCGACAAAAGAGAGAAACAGATGTTGCTATAATGCTTTGCTAATCTGCATTCAGAGCTCTAACTAAATTGACACCCATAAATGAGAGGATCATCAAGTCAAGGTTCACAGGACAACAAGCCAAACTAACAGTAGTTGCCTGTTACCCACCAACTAGCAACGCAGATGATAGCACAAAAAAAGTTTCTATAACATCTTAAAAGCTTTCGCCAAAGATATCCCCAGGTATGATCTCGTCTGCTTTGTTGGTGACTTCAATGCCAAAGTGGGGAGCGACAAGTTCTTCTGTCCTGAAGTTCTTAGCAGTCAAGGCCTCGGCGAGATCAACGACAATGGGTCAATGTTGGTTGACTTTGCTTTAACAAATGATATCATCATCAATGGAACTCTGTTCCAACATAAAAACATCCACAACCACTCATGGAACTCGCCGGAGGTCGAACTTATAATCAAATAGAACATATCTTGATAAACAATAAGTGAAAGTCGAGTGTCCAGGATGTTAGGGCCCACAGAAGAGCCGATATCACCTCAGACCATGCCCTGATGATCGCAAAACTGTTTTTCAAGCTGAAATTCGCACAGAAGTCAGAATCCAAAGAAAAGCCTGCCTACGATTCAGAAGCTCTCAAACGCAGTAACTTTAGTTATCCAGGTTACAAACAGGTTTGAGAGATTGACAATAGATTTAAACAATAAAGGCAGTGCAGAGTCATTCTAGAACACTCTAAAAGAAGCCTATAACCAGACAGCACTAGAAACGCTTTGACACAAAAGAAGACCCAACGATGAATGGTTATCCGATATGACAAGCATCCTCATTGAAGAATGTTGGAAATTAAAGCAACGTCTTCTAAACGGTGGAGATGACTGCGAAAAAGTCTTGAGAAATGGTCTGTACTGTCATCAAGACAAGCTAGTGAATAAGAGGGCAAGGGTAGATAAACGGGACTCTCTAGAAAAAAGGCAACTTTAGCAGAAGAAGCAGCCAAATGCGGTGATTCCAGAGCTGTTTACAAAATTATCAATGAAATCATCAGGAAACGACGGAACCTAAATGGGCTAGTTAAAGACGAAAATGGCAAGATGGTCACAGCCCCCGATAAGATCTCTGAAGTTTGAGCCGTACATTTTGAGAAAGCCCTCAACAGACCTAGTCCTCCCAGCACAATATACATTCCCACAACTCCTTTCCCGGACCTTCAAAACAATACATAAGCGCTATCGACAAAATAAATAGTTCAAATCTCCCGCAAGATGAAGAACGGTAGAGCAGCAGGAAGCGACAAGATATCAGCAGAAATGATCAAAACCTCTTTAGGTGCTTCCATAACGATGTGGATCGCATTCTTTGCATGTATCTGGAAATCAGAGAAATTCCCCGAATAATGAAGAAAAGCATACTCATCAAGCCTTTCAAGAAAGGAGATGCATCGAAGCGCGATAACTGGAGGGGAACTAGCCTCTTTTCGATCCCGAGGAAACTATTCTCACAGACAATCCTCCTCCGCAGCCGGACAGCGTTAGATAAGCACTTTGCTTGTATCTTGTATCGCATTCTTTGCTTGTATCTGGAAATCAGAGAAATTCCCCGAATAATGAAGAAAAGCATACTCATCAAGCCTTTCAAGAAAGGAGATGCATCGAAGCGCGATAACTGGAGGGGAACTAGCCTCTTTTCGATCCCGAGGAAACTATTCTCACAGACAATCCTCCCCCGCAGCCGGACAGCGTTAGATAAGCACTTGAGAGACGAACAACATGGCTTCTGCCTATCTTGCTCCTTCTCAGACCTTGTATATGTCCTGCACATGTTGATCGAGGAATGCAACGAATGGAGACAAAAGATATACCTTATCTTCGTAGATTTCAAAAAAGCCTTTGACTCAATAAACCGAGAGTCGCCGTGGAAAATCCTTCGACACTATGACATTCCAGATTAATTAGTATCCCTGATCAACACGCTGTACGAAAACACGGAGTGCTGCGCTCGGGCCCACAAAGGAAACATAAGGTATTTGAGTATCATGTCTGGTGTCAAACAGGGAGGAGTCCTCCCCCTGCTGATTTTCCTTGCTGTCGATAATGCGCTCCGAGATTGGACGGGATTTGGGATCGAAATATGCAATAACAAACGACTAGCAGATCTTGATTTGGCCGGCATCTCCCTGATTGAGGCGAACAAGAAAAGGCTCCAGAAGCTTCTCGATGGCACACGAGAGAAAGTAAGTTTTTTGGGACTGAATATTAGTTTGGACAAGACAAAAAACATGGCAACGAGCGACTCACAACTTGGCATGAAGTGTGGGGCAATTCAGTAGAGCAGGTAGGGGAATTCAGATACCCTGGAAATATAGTCGAACTGGGCCTAGCGAAAAGGTGGTACAGTCTAGGATTGGACAATCCAGTGGAGCTTTTAATTGACTAAAGCCAATTTGGCGATCAAAAAAGTACTCCCTGAAACTAGAATTGAGGCTGGTCAACAGTAACATCCTCTCTGCCCTCCTCTATAGCTGTGAATGCTGGAAACTGAACCAACAGCAAGAAAAGAGGTTTCTCGTTTCCGAGAACAACTGTCTTCGCAGGATACTGAACATTAACTGGAGGGACCACATAACTAACCAGACAGTTCACTTTATCACGCATCAGCTCCTGGTAATAGATTTCATAGCCAACGAAGATGGCGCCACTTGGGACACATTATCCGTATGGCGGAAGATAGAATCCCTAGAACAGTACTGGAGTGGCAACCAGAGGGAACCCGAAGAAGAGGAAAGTAGAAAAAATACACTTCGTCTCAAATACCAGCAGGACCTGAAGTTTATCAATTCGACAGTCCAACCCGAATGGGAAGACGCCTGGGCAGCATCACATATGAGGGATGATTGGTGGCTCTTTCGGATTGCCCTTGGTGCCTTTGGAGGCACAGGAGGAACTAAGGTAAGGTGTCGTGCAATCAATGGGAAATCTCAGCTCGCAAGAATAATACATTCCACTTTAACTATTTAATGTAACATGGCAGGGTTTACATTAGCTCTCCCTTCGAGAACAAATGGCTCATCTCAACGATAATCTGAGAGATTTTCTTGGTTTTAAACGGAATATAATCAAGGGTAAAAGTGCTGGTACCATCAGCGGAATGGAATATGTCATTTTTGCAGACTATCCACCTGACTTCTTATCGGACAATTTTACATTTCTTTATGCGTCCTTTGTCGAGAAAATGAGAGTCGGTAATACCAATGTCCCCCTTCTTCGTGTTCTTAAACGAAAAATTACCAACCAACACATTCACCACTTCAATATAAAGCATCTTTAATTTATTCTTGTAAACACTTCGTATTTGGAACTCTGTCAGTTAACATTAAGAAGTTAATTGGGGGATCCTCCTGCAGCAACACAAGATTCGGCTGTGATTCGTTCGTCAGTGTCCATTTATGGCCTTGGCCAATGGTTTTCTAAATTTTTTCGCTCTGCACTACCCCTGGCCTAAAAAATATATTGCACTGGCTGCCGCAGATTTTGCGTCCTCTACACTACATGATTGGGGCCCTGGGAAGGATTTTAAAGAAAGTGTTTCACAAAATCTCAGGTTCGGTGTGTGATCCCTTGTCGAGCGATTGAAATCCCGACAAAGCGGAAAAGGTTTAAAAAGGGCAAGAAATACCTCATCTCTCAGGTCAGAAATAACTGAGGTCAGAAGCGAGAAACATCATTCTTGTCAAAGAAGTAAAAGAAACCAAGAGTAAAAATCTTGAGATCGAAAAAGGATATTTTTTTTTACTAAAAATGGCATATTTACCACATAAAGAATCTCATCTCTCAGTCACCTCATCTCTAAGTCTTTTCAATGCGTAAAATGTTTATGTGAGTGTAAAAAATGGTTACTATGAACAATTTTATTCACAACAACCGTTCTCTGAAAACCTTCATTTTCAAGTCTATTCCAGTGGCGACTAGTTCATAGATTTGACTTCCACATTTATAGATATGCATTTGATTGGCAAAAAATCTAACGGTGAAAAACCAAGTGCAGCCGAGGAGATATCCTGTGAAAATTGTGTAATGTACATTTTTTTTAGATAAATAAGTGTCTACATAAATGGAATTTTGTTGAGCACAAGCACTGATAGATGGAACTTTGCAAGTAACATAAAACTTATCCTGATGACTCCAAAGTCCTGTAAAAAATTGACAGATTTAGCCACTGGATATGAATGTAAAATGGACGCTGACAATATCAATATACTTAGAGAGGAGACAACTAGTGATTTTTCTTGGTTCGGAAAATAAATCATGAAATTTCTAAGATACCTCTATGGTTGCCTCCCAATTTCAATATTGATATGAAGCTACATTTTACTCCGTACAGACTCATTTTGCAAAAAGTAGTTACCACTGCACCTGATGAACAGTCTCTCTCACCTCAGTAATACTTCATGTACGAAAAGAACAGGTTATGAGTTTTGTTGCTGAGGCAGTTGAAAAATTTAGTGCTAATGGAATTAATATCAACCTTTCCTTCTGCATAAAATTACAAATCAACGACATATTGCTACGGGTTCACGTACCTACACTGACTCTTAATTTATTAACAGTGAAATTCCTTCAAAACTCGCTTTGGCTTTTGTAAAAAGTGCTAGTGCTTTTGGATCGTGGACAAATTCCCCCCTCATGTTTTAAATGTATGACTTTCAACTCTTGTATGTAAAGTAAATGAAATTCCACACTACAACTTATCCTTTCATAGATCCTACAGAACCCTATGTGAATTGCCAATGTAATCCCTAGATTGAAATTCACAACTATTTGAAAATGGTCGCAATGTTTTCAAAACTCATAGTATTATTGTATTGAATTTGTCTTGTACTCAAGGTATGAGCATTTTCCGAACGGGAACAGCACGTTTAGAGTGTACTTTTGGTGAACCTAAGGTGGTAATCTCGCTAAATCAATTTGAAACCTATTGGAAAATTACCCCTGATGGAAGTGTTTTATTAGACTTGGCACCATGAACACAAATCAAATGATCGATGAATTCAGTTTGGACCCCTTCATGTCCAAATTCAATTCGTGTTGCATAACCTCAGATTTTCTCGACCATATTCAAAGGGTTAACAATATCCTTATCATTATTAATAGTAGTCCCTCATGTGTAAAGACCGGATATTGGCTGTGCATCTTTCAAACAGCGAAGAATATTGTATTTTTCGATCCTCTTAGCCTACCGTACGCATTCTAAACGCTTCACATCAAAACTTTCTTGAGCAAAATGAAAAATCTATCATTCAAAATCGGATAAGAGTACAAGATTTATCAACCAAAAGTTGTGGTTCTTATACACTGTTATATTTTCTTTTTCAGTGTCATGGATATGCTTTCATTGAATTTCTTAGCATTTATGTAGACAATCATCGATTGAACGACTTTCTAGTTAAAAATACTCTTTATTACCTGTATAATATAAATATCAGTGCCCTAAGAGTGAAATGCTTTTAGAATTTTTGTGAATTTCTTTATTAATAAAACTTGTATGGACAAAAGTCTTCATTCTTTAAATTTCTTCTTTTACGTATACGTAAACATCGGTAAAGATAAGTGGTGGAAGCACGTTAGGATTCAGATTGTACTCTTATAATGTAACTTCATATAATGTAAATATAATGTAACTTCATTTTTATAATATCTCCTTGTAAAGTAAATAATACTATTTTGACTCATATTATAAAATTCATGTATTTCAATTTGCTTATTTAAAGCAATGTCACACACGGTAATCTTATATGTTGAATCACTTTGTGGAACAGCCAAATAAAAATCAGCAGGTTTATAGTCATAGTAGCCAGTATCTTCACAGTGATGTCCTAAAACCAGACGCTTATTATTTTAGCCATTGAAGCGCATACCAGGTTTTTTGTCCCAAAACAATTGAACACCCATCCGATACCGGTCTCTTAAAAGTAAACTATAATCACGTTTAGGGTTTTTCCAATCATACCAGTGTAAGTATTTTTCCAATGATCACATTTAACATAGTGACAATTAAAGCAGAGGAAATCTCTAGTGTGAGAGTCACAAACATGTTCAAGACAGAAATTACAGTTTTTAATTTGCACTGCATATCATGTATACAATTTACATGGATTGAATAATATTCACTTTTCATTATAGACATCAACAATAGTACACTTCTCACAGGATGACCAGCTGCCCAATGAATACAAACATAATGGCCATGTGTAAAACATTTTCAGTGTTGACTTCTTCACTTTCAAAAAGAGACTTACTGGCGATTGATAAAAGGAATGTCTTCTAGGAGGAGGAGTAATCGAGTGACGTCACATATCAAATGAGTTAAACCTCTTTAGACAGGATTTGTTTTTAATATCGACTTATTTTTCGGTTGAATCTAGGTAATGTTAAAAAGCAAATCCAAAACATCATTTTGTTTTGTTTCGATTATTTTGTCAATAAATTGAGTAAATGCATCTGGCCCACGACGTACAATTTTCATACAATAGTCCAAAGATGGAGACTCGTTTATCATTACATCGTTAAGGATTATTTAAGAGAATATTTTCCTTTGAACTTACAACTCTTGAAAGTCATCATTTAGAATCGAAAATTTTTCCTAACTCACTAGATTCCGTATGATTTTGTTTTCTCAAATCCAATCATTTTTAGTCTTGACACTCTCACCGCTGATTATAGATTAACAAAGAATGAAGACTCTTTCTTGCTAAGAGAATATTCAACAAGAAATATTAAAAAAACTTTAATCTTTGTATATGCATTATATTCACTTTTGCTGCAAAAAAAACAACTGTTCTTCCGACTTGAATTTGCTGAATGATATTACATATCTTGCAAAAATCTCGTCCCATTCTAAGGTTCGCCGTCAACCCCTTGTAATTTCTACTGCTATGTTAGGTACTCAAGGTTTCTTTTTGCCATTGCTAGGTCCTTCATGTTCCAATAGCCTACAAATGCCCATTACTAAAGAATATGCCGAGAATAGCATCCTCAATGCTGACACATTGAACTCTTTCAATACTGAGGTGAGTGAACCGTTAGATCTAACAAACCACGTGCCATTAACCTCTCAACCTGTTTATGCTGAATTGTTAAGGTGCACCGGAACCAAAACAAGTCACGTGAGATTACGTTATCCTCAGTTACAACCAGGGCTCCCCTGCTTGACTAACGCCTTGTCCTAAGGGTTTTTCCCTACATCCTTAGGTTTTTAAATAACCTAAGAAAAAACTATTACGTAAAATCTACGTTTGCATCTTGATTGGTGGGCCTTGAGGCTTTTTCCTGGCCCTTGTAAGTTTTTTAAGTTGCCTAATTAACATAACAAACATCTGCATCTTGAAGAAACCACCCCCTATTATGTAACAAACACCTGCATCTTAAGAAAAACTGTCGCTATTACGTAAAAACACTTGCATATTGAAAAAAATTACTAACACTTGCTTCTTGAGGGAATCGCCATTAGTCTTCTTTATGGTCTTTAACCTTTTAGGAAGAAAAGAGTAGCGGATATGTGTGCTTTTAAAGTGCCAATGGCATCACTACTAAAACTTTTCTTCCTTCTGTCACAACTTCGAGAGCTTTTGAATCTTATCGGTAATGGCAACAACCATTCCTCCTCGAAATGGTAATACTACTACTACTACTGCTACTACTACTGTCACCTGGAGCCTGCACCGTTACGCCTGCTCCTCCTCCCATAGACAGTAATCCTGTTGAAAAACTGCTTTTTGATCTATAGATTAAGATTTAAGTACTCCTTTATGACCTGAGGAGAGGCGAGGTAGAATAAAATTGGCAAGTATTAGTATAGGTTATTTAGATAGATACTTAATTTAGTAGTCAATAGGTAATAACATTGGGAGGGGGATAGGAGGCTGAACTGCAACAAACTATTTAATATTTAAAATTGTGGTAACTACTAAGATGATAGGAAACGATGATCTCAGAAGCTGGGTTGGGGGGATGCTGCCAATCCAAGTATTGTTTCTGCCGAGAAAACGGACGCCTTTTTCATAATTTTTTTCAATGTTTTAGAATTATACCTTCATTCTTGCGTATCAGAGACGGAAGTAGAACCAACTGCTCTTCAGTTTATGAAAAAATGTGTATCTCCAAACTTGCCACTCATTATTAGAGAAGGATGTAAATACTGGCCGGCCACGTCCAAATGGAGTCATGAGTATCTCAGGTACTACTATTATATATATTCTCATTCGAATGCTGAAAACTTTTTTTGTGTATTTTTCTACAAGGGAAGGGGAGATTCCTAGTCTTCCTCCTTGTGGGCAAACACGCCAAAACTAATGTTGTTTTCAACCTCTTGAACACTAAATGTTGTTTTTCACTGTGTTTCGTTGACTTTTCATTTTTATTCATTTACTTTTAACTTTGACTTTCATGTTCTTTTGCTTCCTGTGTCTTTTTTCTTCTAAAATTGAAGGGGAGATTCCTAGTCTCCCTCCTTTTGGGCATCCATGCCAAAAATATTGTTTACGTTTTCAGACTCTTGAACAATAAACGTTACATCGGGTTCATTTCGGTGGGAGGGAAGAGGGGGAATGTGTCTCCACTAATTATTATTACTCCTGAGCTTTGACCTCCCCCCTCTACAGATTTTGAAATTTATCCTTTTGAGGAGAACGGGCAGTATTTTCACTGAAAAAACTTTTTTCGTGTTTCATCGACAAAATTGTAAACTTACATAAATTTACCCCCCCCCCCCACTTAGATTTTGAAAAGTGAATTTTACTCTAATTTCTTAAATTTTCCTGAGTCGATATCTCTTAAATTTTATTTTTATTGGAATATAATAGTTTCTGATGCAATATCCTATTTTGAAATTAATTCAGTATCAGAAATTTGTTACACTGCAGATACCCTATTTGAAGTTGGATAAAAAAAATGGATTATCCTCAATAGGACAACCTATTTAGGTTGGATTGAGGTGTGTTGGGATAAAAAAGCTCTTGCCGCCTTATCCACACCCTTCTCATTCTTCCAAAAACCTGGATACTGCCACTGATTCAAGAATGACCTCCCCAGAGCAGTAAAAATTAATATAAATGCAATATTATTGTGAAAATTTTTGCAGTAACTGCTGCGTTTGTTATCTTGATTATAGCGGATGGTATCTATTTACTCATTAAATGAAAATATACAAAATTTATTCTTATGTACAAAAAAGGAATGATTAAAACTTAAGACGAGCATAAATCACATTAGGGGGAGTGTTGTCCCCACCAGCTTCCTACTATTTAGAATATGATTTAGTTAACCTTCACTTTTGATCAGTTGTTTTAAGGAAAGGGTGGATTTGATAATCGTAATAGAAATCATTTAAGATTACAGATATATCATAAGACTTTGGGAGGGTAGAGCATTCACCTAAATATTGTTGAGGGGAGAACCATGGTCTCCCCCCTGAAATAGCGTTCCATGAATTGCTCAAATATCTTGCGATTTGACTTTTGCCCTGCGTTCAACGGAGCCTATTGTATTTAATAACGATTAATCACAGTATTTTTTTGAATAAGCGTAATTATGTTGATCTATTGAACGTGGTTCGAACATCAAAACAGATTTCTTGAAAACAAAATTAAAAAAAAATCTTGCAAATGCAAACCCGTAGAATTTTTGAAACTATTTAAAAATATTGTTAGCTTATGCCAATAGACAAATATTCCAAGAATTTTCTATCTGTAAAGGGCCGAATTGCAGCTTATTTGAGTTGTGGATCACAATAAGGCCGATAAAATAAAATTTAAATCAAAATGATAGGCCCATTTGGACCTTATTGACCTCTAAATCACAATAAGGCTGAGAAAAATAATGACTGAATCATAGGCAGTGCCATAGATCTGCCTAAGTAAAGAGCGATGTAGGCACAATGTATTATTTATTATTAGTATTATTTTTTATTTTTTTGGACCGGGGCACTTCGTATCGAAGGAGTTGTCGTAGAAACTTCAAAAAGGGTTCATTCGATTGCAAATTGAAAGGGTTAGTGTCCTTTTTAATAGTCAAAAGTAATTGAAGGGTAACTAATCCTCCTCCCACGCCCACCATTTCCCCAAACACATCTAATCAAAATTTTGAAATAGCCCTTTCGTTCAAAGTAATTTAAAGGCATGGAGATTATGTTTTTGAAGATGACAAACCCACACAGCCCTCAGTACAAGGGTTTTAAGTTATGCCCTTTGGGCTTATAAGGTACATATAGAAAGGGTGATTGTATAAACTTGGAAATCAGAAGTTCTAGCACCCTTTTTAAGATTCAGAGTGATCGGAGGGTGGATACCCTCAACCATACCTCGAGGTTTCCCGAAATGCATCTGATAGAAACTTTGAGATGGCAATTTGTTGTCGTAAAAACCTCGAAAACAGGTCTTTCGATTGAAAATTAAAAGGGCGAGTGCTCTTTTTAATAGTTGAAAGGGATTTAAGGGCAACAACCCCCCTCCCACGCCTAACATTTTTCCAAGCATATCTAATCAAAATTTTGAAATTGCCCTTATGTTCAATGTAATTGATGGGTCCGGAAATTATGTCCTTAAGGATGACAATCCCCCCCCACAACCCTCGGGGCAAGGTCTTTAAGTTACGCCCTGGGAGCATAGAAGGTACGTAAAGAAATGGTGATCGTATAAACTTCGGAGCGGGCCCATTGTATTAGTAATCAGAAGTTCTAGTGTCCTTTTTAAGATTCAGAGTGACTGGAGGGTGGATACCCCCCGCCCACACCTTGGGTTTTCCTGAAATGTATCTGATAGAAATTTTGGGATGGGTATTTGTTGTCGTAGGAACTTCAAAAACAGCTCATTCGATTGGAATTGAAAGGGCGAGTGACCTTTTCAATAGTCAAAAGCGATTAGAAGGCAACTAACCCCCCTCCCACACCCACAATTTTCCCAAACACATCTAATCAAAATTTTGAGATAGTCATTCTGTTCAACGTAGTCGAAATTTCTGGAAATTATGTTTTTGACAACCCCCATACCTTCTCAAGACCAGAACATAATTTGCAATTTACTGAAAAAAAAATTTAAAATTTTTTCACTTTGTTTATATATGAACGGAAAAGTCTTCCCCCTTGCACTCTAATTATAGCGCGAGTGTCTGGTGCCCTGTTTAAGAGTAACAAGATATTGGAAGTGAAATAGCCCTTTTAATAAATTTAAATAAATAAAAAGAGTCTAAGTTTATCCATGTTGTCAAAGAGCATAGAAAGAATCTTTTGGGAATGATATTAAGTTTTGTTTTTCAGATTAACTTCAGAAGCTATAAAATTAAATTAAAAATTATACTGTTTGTGTCAAGATTAAAAATTGTTTAATAAGTTTCTCCAACGTACAAATATCAACCCATGCAATGGATTCTTATAGAAAAACTGAAAAGATATACAATATTGTTTTTTCCATGAAAAAAATTGTGTTAATAAAAAACGAACAGAAATTAATTTCAAAAACTTTTTCCACAAGACAAGTTTTTCAAAGAAAAGCAAAGAGCTCCATCAAGCCAAGAATGAACAAAAATTAAGTCAAATATTCCTCCAAGCGTAAAACTACCACAAATCACTATCAACAAATAAATGAAACTCAAAACGAACAGAAATTACAATAAATATCCGAGTCAAACTCAAAACGAGCAAAAATTAACATGATCAGGGCTGATAACTCCCATGTCTTCTCAAGACCAGAATACAATTTGCGCTTTACTGAAAATAAGATACGTTTGAAATTTTTTCACCTTTCCTACTTTCATAAACAAAAGATGTCAAAACCTTAAGGAACAAATGTCAGGTTATGTGAATTAAACTGACAATCCACGGTCATTTGTATGTTGTTGTTGTTTTTTTGTTGTTTTTTTTTTCAGTAGAGCGCAAATTGTTTTCTGGTCTTGAGTATGTCTTGAGAACATAATTAGCACTTTACTGAACACAAAATACGTTTTAAAATGTTTTCACTTTTTTACTTTCATAAATATAAAATTATCAAAACTTTATGGAATACATATCGATATATGTCAATTAAACTGACAATCCAAGGTCATCTTTATTTCATTTTTATTTCTTTCTAAGTAGAGCACAAATTATGTTCTGGTCTTGAGAAGGCATAGGGTTTATCAGCCCTAGTCAAGTTAATTTTTGCTCGTTCTGAGGTTGACTCGGATATTTATTGTAATTTCTCTTCGTTTTGGGTTTCATTTACCGTTTTGTGGTAGTTTTACGCTTGGAAGATTATTTGACTATATTTCTGCTCATTTTTGGCTTAATGGAGCTCTTGACTTTTCTTTGAAATACTTGTTTCGTAGAAAAAGTTTTTAAAATTAATCACAGTAAAAGGTCTTTTTGCATCTTGTTGATCTCTGAATCACAATAAAGCCGAAAAATATAAGGAGTGGATCACAATAAAAGACCAAGTTGCAGCTTAATAAGCTTTGAAACACAATATGGCCGAATTGCAGCTCTGGATCATGAGCTCTGAATCACATAAGGCCGATGGAATAGGGTCTCAATCACAATACAAATGGAATTAAAGCTTATTGAGCTCTGAAACACAATAAGTAAATAATTAATTGCAATACGTTTCAATGATTATTGAACACAATTCAACAATTGCAATTGGCTATTGAACACAATAGCAAATAGTAAAATTGCAAAAATCAACGGCAATAACCTTATTAAGTTGAGGATTAGGTTTAATAACCGTGGTATCATTAATTTGTCTACTCTATTTCTTTTTCAGGTCTGTTATCGGAAATAAATTTGTGACTGTTGCAGTTACGCCCAATGGCTATGCAGATGCTATAAGGGAAGGACAGTTCGTTTTGCCAGAGGAAAGGAAGATTAAATTTTCCGATTTCCTTGACATTATTGAAAATCCAGATAAAACCAATGGTGTCTACTATGTTCAAAAACAAGACTCAAGTTTAGTGAAGGAATTTCAGGAGATTGCTGAAGACGTTCCAAAAGAAATTGTTTTTGCATCCCTAGCGTTAGAAAAAAAACCTGATGCTATCAACTTCTGGATGGGGGATAAAAGGGCGGTAACTTCAAGTAAGAAGCAGCAAGTATAATAAATTAATTAAGAGATTTTAATGATAAATTAATTAAGAGATAATAATTAATAAATTAATTAAATAATAAATTAAAAAAAAATTAATTAAGAGATTTTAATAATAAATTAATTAAATAATAAACTAAATAATAAATTAATTAATAAATTAATCAACTTCTGGATGGGAGATAAAAGGGCGGTAACTTCAAGTAAGAAGCAGCAAGTATAATAAATTAATTAAGAGATTTTAATAATAAATTAATTAAATAATAAATTAAATAATAAATTAATTAATTAATTAATTAAGAGATAATAATTAATAAATTAATTAAATAATAAATTAAATAAAAATTTAATTAAGAGATTTTAATAATAAATTAATTAAATAATAAATTAAATAATAAATTAATTAATAAATTAATAAATTAATTAATTAAGAGATAATAATTAATAAATTAAGAGACAAAACTTTGTTTCATTAAGGATCTTGTTCCCTATGTTTCATTAAGGATCTTGTTCCCTATGAAACAGCCGATTTTGTGACCAACATACAGCTTTATACACTAGATAAATCGCATATACCATAAACTCGATACACTATATAGATACAAAACGTTTTAAAGTATATTAAGCTAATAAGAGACAAAACTTTGTTTATGAAATATGCGATTTTGTGACCAGCATACAGCTGTATATACTGGATACACCGCATACACCATATACCAGATACACCATTCACCGGAAGGACAAAATGCTTATATTATTGGATTCTTTAGTTTTAGATTTATCTATTCACTGTATCAGAATTAATATATTCTTTAATCTTTTTCTTAGAGAAACTTACTTTAAATAAAAATTCCTGTTTTCACATGTTTTTCATTACCTTTGCGCATAGTTTTCAATCTAAAAAATGCAAAGTAAATTTTAAGATTGTCAGTTGGTGATCTCATTTCTCTACTCCTGCTACTAACAACTCATTGCTGCATCAACCTGCTTGAGGCTACGCAATGCGATTTTGTGACTAACTTACAGTTTATACACAATACACTGCATACACAATATACCGGACGTAAAAAATGCTTATATCGTTGGGTTCATTTGCTTTAGATCTATCCATTTTTTTTTTCATACAAAACTCTTTCTTCATACAAAAATCAAGAATAAAATTGACCTGTTTTCTTGTTAGGTGTCCTATTTCCGAATTTTTGCTTGATCTGTGTTTGGCATCTTTTGAGATAAATTCTGCTCGTTTTAATTTTTCAGTGGTACTTGTCATGAAAACTTTTTTTTTCATCCCAAAAATCAAGAACGAAATCAACCTGTTTTCTTGTCAGGTTTTCTTTTTACTAAAACCAAGAACGAAATCAACCTGTTTTCTTGTTAGGTTTTCTTTTTACTAATCTTCGCTTGCTTTGTGCTTGATATATTTTTTATGTAATTTCCGCCCGTTTTAAGTTTAAAATTTTCTCTGTATGAAATTGTTTTTTCATTCAAAAAATCAATAATGAAATCGAACTGTCAAGAACAATCTAAGCCTAGAAAATTTGGATTCCTTAGCTTTTTGAAACATAATATTTCATTAGCAGAATTAAAATTGCTTTTTTGTGGAATAAATAATTTAATAAAAAAAAGACTAATACCTGGGTAAAACCATAGTAAAATATTTGGTTGAAAAACCCGAGACTTGTAAATGATGTATGTTTTCCCTTGATTTTAACGTTACAATTGTACTACAGAGAATTCAAGTTGAAATAAGAAGAAATTGCCTTGAAAAAGCCTGTATTAATTTATTTCCAAATATTTTCTACTAATACCAAGTCTGTATCTTTTACTGGATGTATTGGACAGATAGGAAAACTGGAATTTTAAGTTTGCACAGGAGTGCTAATTCGGGACAGGGTAGGAAAGGGGTGACAATTGTTCCCTAAATTAAAAAAAAACACTTTTTTTCATTTTTTCATTTAAAAAATAGATAAACTTGAAAAATACCTTTTTTTTGTATCCTCATTAAAAAATAAAAAAAAAACACTTGACCTCCCACCTCTACATTTTTGTGAATAGTGTCACTCAGCTTTTATCCCTTCATAAAAAAATATCCCATCAGCTTTTATCAACTTCAAAAAAAACTGAAACCTCTGTCTTGATTAGTCAATCATGAAAACTCCGTTTGAAAGGTACATAAAATCAGCTCATAAAAACATACACATAATACGTTACTTGCCCTGTAGTTCTTCATAGTGTGTATTTTATTTATAAATTTAACAGTAATGATGCTGGGGTATAAATCTCATTTCGAACGCTATAGGATTGGAGAATTTCAATAGGTAATAAGAAGTGAGGGAAGGGGCTTATAATTCAGTTCATTGAACACCAACTAGCGAATTAACTTTAACTTACCCGTTTTTCAGTGCACAAAGATCCGTTTGAAAACATATACGGAGTCATCAAAGGCCACAAAGACTTCATCCTCATTCCGCCTACCGACTTACCATGGATACCCTATAAAACTGTTCCCCAGGCGGTATATAAAGAAACGACAGGGCAATTTGAAATTGTTAGCTTGGAGGATAGTGACCCAATCCCATGGATAGACATCGACCCTCTGAATCCGGATGTTGAAAAATACCCCAAATTTAAAAACGCGCATATGTTAAGGTGCCGAGTTCATGCAGGAGATTTGTTGTACCTCCCGTCGATGTGGTTTCATCATGTGAGACAAACCCAAGGATGCATTGCAGTCAATTATTGGTACGATATGGATTATGATATAAAGTATGCATACTATACCATGCTTGAAACGTTATGTACAGGCAAACCCCCTGAAGATTATATTGAACCTCTTTAACCTTTTTTTATTTCTTTTTTTAAATATAGAATGCAATGAGATTTGTTATGAATTTTTGCTTCGATTTGTTAGGCACAGTTTCGTAATATCTACATAACTTTTAGATCGAGGAATAAATAAAAAGAAGTAGGCTATATACGTAAAAACTTTGAATTAATACGGTAAAATGAACGAACACAAATATGGTCCTAATATTTTGATTTCAGATCTTTCAGCCTTTTTCAAAGAGAAAGCAAATATACAAGAAAATAAAATAAATTTTGAGAAAGTAGAACACAGCAAAACATCGTCTTTCTTTTCTTTTTTCCCTATTCCTGTGCTTTTATGTATTTTCATAAAATACAATTTGCGTTTTTTCTATTATATTTTGTTTTCTCGTTTAAAAAGATTCACTTTCAATAACAAAAAAACGATATTAAGTCGGTTTCCTTTGCTTTCTCTTCGAAAAAGGTTGAAAGACCTGAAATCAAAATATTAGGACCATATTTGTGTTCGTTCATTTTACCGCATTAATTCTAAGTTTTATATATAGCCATACATAAACTACATATATAGTTTTAGATATACAGCCTACTTTTTTTTTATTTGTCCATCGATTTAAATTGGACTATCGATATTAATCGATATTAATTGATATTAATTGGATATTAATTGGACTATATCGATATTATCGATACACTCTCTCGATCATAAGCCCGGTCACAATTGATGCAAAAAGACTTACGGAATCGTACACCTTACGTAACAAATTTATAAATTATGGAGAGTAGATGTCCCCTTGTCTCAATTCAAATATATGACCAACGAGTATGGCTGACTTATAAGAGTACAAAATAGTAAGACAAAATAATTTTGTCGACAAAATAGCTATCAAAACCATCTAGCGTTTGGCGACACTTAACCATCTTTCAAGCCCAAAGAGAGCAGTTCCGTTCCGGTTATGTCAATCACGTATCTAGGACTTGTGATTATTTTTTCCCATCAAGTTTCATCCCGATCCCTTCACTCTCAGCGTTTTCCAAGATTTTAGCCCCCCCCCCAACTCCCCACAATGTTACCGGATCCAGTTGGGATTTAAAATAAGAGTTCTGAAACACAATATCCTTCCAAACATTAAATTTCATTAAGATCTGATCACTCCTTCGTAAGTTAAAAATACCTCATTTTTTCTATTTTTTTAGAATTAACCCTCCCCCCCCCCCAACTCCTCCAAAGAGAGCGGATCCGTTCCGGTTATGTCAATCACGTATCTAGGACTTGTGATTATTTTTCCTGCCAAGTTCCTCCCGATCCCTCCAATCTAAGCGTTTTCCAAGATTTTAGGTCCCCTCCCCCTAACTCCCCGCAATGTCACCGGATCTGGTCGGGATATAAAATTAGAGCTCTGAGACACGACATCCTTCCAAACATCAAATCAAACAGTTCGTGGTAACGAACTGTAGTAAGGAGCGACCCGGCTCAATAGTAAACGAGACTCTAAAAAACGGGATTCTGATGCTAAAAGATACATCAAAAGAATCGAATTTTTATGCTGATTCTAAATATATAAGTTTCATTAAATTTAGTCTTTGTCATCAAAAGTTACGAGCCTGAGAAAATTTGCCTATTTTGGAAAATAGGGGTAAACATCCCCTAAAAGTCATAGAATCTTAACGAAAATCAAACCATCGCATTCTACGTATCAGAGAACCCTATAGCAAAAATTTCAAGCTCCTATCTACACAAATGTGGAATTTCGTATTTTTTTGCCAGAAGACAAATCACGGGTGCGTGTTTATTTGTTTGTTTTTTTCCCAGGGGTCATCGTATCGACCAAGTGGTCCTGGAGTGTCACAAGAGGGCTAATTCTAACGGAAATGAAAAGTTCTAGTGCCCTTTTTAAGTGACCAAAAAAATTGGAGGGCACCTAGGCCCCCTCCCACGCTCATTTTTTCCCAAAGTCAACGGATCAAAATTTTGAGATAGCCATTTTGTTCCGCATAGTCGAAAACCATAAGAACTATGTCTTTGGGAATGACTTACTCCCCCACAATCCCTGGGGGAGGGCCTGCAAGTTACAAACTTTGACCAGTGTTTAATACATATAGTAATGGTTATTGGGAAGTGTACAGACGTTTTCAGGGGGATTTTTTTTTGGTTTGGGGTGGGGTTGAGGGGAGGGGGCTGTGTGGGAGGATCTTTCCTTGGAGGAATATGTCATGGGGAAGAAAAATTCAATGAAAAGGGCGCAGGATTTTCTAGCATTACTATAAAAAAAACAATGAAAAAATAAACATGAAAACGTTTTTTCAATCGAAAGTAAGGAGTAGCATAGAAACTTAAAATGAAGAGAGATTATTACGCATACGAGGGGTTCTAAAAATACTTTTGCATAAAGAGCGAGGTATTTAGAAGGAGATAAATACCTCAATCTTTATGCTAAAGTGTTTTTAGTAATTTCAACTATTTATTCTACGGCCTTTTTGATTCAGGGGTCATTCTTAAAGAATTGAGACAAAACTTACGATTTAGTGTAAAGATCGAGGCATTAACGAGGGTACAAACCCCCTCGTACACATAATAAAAATATAAGAATATAAAAGTTTGTTAAGTTAATTCTTAAGTTACGAATATCTTTTACTAATAAAAATGTTCGTTAAAAATTAAAAGTTCTAGTTGCCGTTTTAAGTAACCGAAAAATTAGAGGGCAACTAGGCCTCCTTCTCCACCCCTTATTTCTCAAAATCTTCTGATCAAAACTAAGAGAAAGCTATTTAGCCAAAAAAAAAAAAAATAATATAGAAATTTCATTTTAATAATTTATGTGTGGGGAGCCAAAATCAAACATGCATTAATTCAAAAACGTTCAGAAATTAAATAAAAAAACTAGTTTTTTTTAACTGAAAGTAAGGAGCGACATTAAAACTTAAAACGAACAGAAATCACTCCGTATATGAAATGGGTTGTCCCCTCCGCAATCCCTCGCTCTTTACGCTAAAGTTCGACTCTTTGCCACAATTCTACTTTTTAAAACAACTAAAAGCTTTACCGTAAAGAGCGAGGCGTTTTGTCTATATAGAAACTTGAAAGATGCTCATTCTTTTTTTGTTTTAGAGAGAGATATATCTATTAAACCGGAAAAAGAAGCAAAAACAGTAATAACAGCCACCACGTGAAGTAAAAAACTTGTCCGAGGGGCTGGCAAAAATACATTTCGATTGGAAATTTTTAATTCTAGTGCCTCTTTTTAAGAGTCGGCAGTGATTGCCGGCTCCTTTTGGGGGTCTCTCGCCGAAGAAGAAACGATAAGTACAAGTTTGAATTAAAAAGTATATTTTAAAAAATCAAATAAGATTTCTTGAAGTCTAAATACAAAAGCCAAAAAACGAACTATTACTTTAGTCCAAACTGACAGATATTTTATTATCCAAGTAAAATCAAGTTTCAACGTCCTCTAGAGGTAAAAAAAAACGTAAAAAGAAGACAAAGAACAAAATTTACTCATAAAACATTGTCTGCATCCACAACAAAAAGAGCATTTGACAACCACGATTTATCCATTTAATTTCTGTCTATGTTCACTGGTCTTATTTTTGAATAGACCTGGAAGATCTTGTAACTTTAAGAACATGTATTCACATTAGAATTGACGAAAATTAACGCAGTGTCCAAGCTGAACAGAATCCCTTACTATATTTTAGACAATTCTTTGAGATATTGTTTCATTCACTGAACTTCAACGGGCAGAGTATAATTGCCCAGTTGTTGTATTTTCTATGCCTCTCAAAAAAGGGGTGGGATTCACCTCGTCCTCCCAAAAACTAGGTTCTGTAATTTTAATTTTCAAAACTCATCATTAATCACCATGATTCCACTCTTTCATTTTATATTCTTAATGAATGACAAGTTTAGGGGGAATGGTCGTATAAGTAAAAATTGCTGGGGAACAGGGATTTTATAAGTACTGGGAGTCAGGCGTGGGTTATTCGATTTAGGACGTCCCAGAGTACTTTTTGTTCCGACCTGACACCACGCCAGGGATTTCAGGCTAGTTTTTCCGATTGCTATGGGCCTTGCTCGTCTCCTAATAGGTCATAGCTTCCGCTAAAATCACGAAAAAGACAGTCTTAAAAGCATGATGCAAGAGAAAGGATATTACATGGTAAGTAACTTAATAATGGTCATAGCTTCCACTAAAATCACGAAGAGACAGTCTCAAAAGCATGATGCAAGAGAAAGGATATAACATGGTAAGCCACTTAATAATGGTCATAGCTTCCACTAAAATCACGAAGAGACAGTCTCAAAAGCATGATGCAAGAGAAAAGGATATAACATGGTAAGCCACTTAATAATGGTCATAGCTTCCGCTACAATCACGAAAAAGACAGTCTTAAAAGCATGATGCAAGAGAAAGGATATAACATGGTAAGCCACTTAATAATGGTCATAGCTTCCACTAAAATCACGAAGAGACAGTCTCAAAAGCATGATGCAAGAGAAAGGATATAACATGGTAAGCCACTTAATAATGGTCATAGCTTCCACTAAAATCACGAAGAGACAGTCTCAAAAGCATGATGCAAGAGAAAGGATATAACATGGTAAGCCACTTAATAATGGTCATAGCTTCCACTAAAATCACGAAGAGACAGTCTCAAAAGCATGATGCAAGAGAAAAGGATATAACATGGTAAGCCACTTAATAATGGTCATAGCTTCCGCTACAATCACGAAAAAGACAGTCTTAAAAGCATGATGCAAGAGAAAGGATATAACATGGTAAGCCACTTAATAATGGTCATAGCTTCCACTAAAATCACGAAGAGACAGTCTCAAAAGCATGATGCAAGAGAAAGGGTATAACATGGTAAGCCACTTAATAATGGTCATAGCCTCCACTAAAATCACGAAGAGACAGTCTCAAAAGCATGATGCAAGAGAAAAGGATATAACATGGTAAGCCACTTAATAATGGTCATAGCTTCCACTAAAATCACGAAGAGACAGTCTCAAAAGCATGATGCAAGAGAAAGGATATAACATGGTAAGCCACTTAATAATGGTCATAGCTTCCACTAAAATCACGAAGAGACAGTCTCAAAAGCATGATGCAAGAGAAAAGGATATAACATGGTAAGCCACTTAATAATGGTCATAGCTTCCACTAAAATCACGAAGAGACAGTCTCAAAAGCATGATGCAAGAGAAAGGATATAACATGGTAAGCCACTTAATAATGGTCATAGCTTTCACTAAAATCACGAAGAGACAGTCTCAAAAGCATGATGCAAGAGAAAGGATATAACATGGTAAGCCACTTAATAATGGTCATAGCTTCCACTAAAATCACGAAGAGACAGTCTCAAAAGCATGATGCAAGAGAAAAGGATATAACATGGTAAGCCGCTTAATAATGGTCATAGCTTCCACTAAAATCACGAAGAGACAGTCTCAAAAGCATGATGCAAGAGAAAGGATATAACATGGTAAGCCACTTAATAATGGTCATAGCTTCCACTAAAATCACGAAGAGACAGTCTCAAAAGCATGATGCAAGAGAAAAGGATATAACATGGTAAGCCACTTAATAATGGTCATAGCTTCCACTAAAATCACGAAGAGACAGTCTCAAAAGCATGATGCAAGAGAAAAGGATATAACATGGTAAGCCACTTAATAATGGTCATAGCTTCCACTAAAATCACGAAGAGACAGTCTCAAAAGCATGATGCAAGAGAAAGGATATAACATGGTAAGCCACTTAATAATGGTCATAGCTTCCACTAAAATCACGAAGAGACAGTCTCAAAAGCATGATGCAAGAGAAAGGATATAACATGGTAAGCCACTTAATAATGGTCATAGCTTCCACTAAAATCACGAAGAGACAGTCTCAAAAGCATGATGCAAGAGAAAAGGATATAACATGGTAAGCCACTTAATAATGGTCATAGCTTCCACTAAAATCACGAAAAGAGACAGTCTCAAAAGCATGATGCAAGAGAAAGGATATAACATGGTAAGCCACTTAATAATGGTCATAGCTTCCGCTACAATCACGAAAAAGACAGTCTTAAAAGCATGATGCAAGAGAAAGGATATTACATGGTAAGTAACTTAATAATGGTAGTATAGTTTTGCTTTTGGTTGTTTTTTATTTATTTTCTAAGGTTTTTAATATTTCCTCCTTATCCGGAGGAGTTCATCTTTGGTTGGCTTAGACAAAAAACTTCCATTTTTATCAGAGACACAAACGTTTCAAAAGCGGAAAAATCATCCATTTTAAGTTCTTTTAATTATCTTATTCCGTCATTTAATTATCTTATTTATAAAAATGGATAATTAAATAGGGCCCTTATTAGCCCTATTTAATTATCTTATTCTATATCTTATTCCCTTTTTCGAATTCGATATTTTTGCTTTATCTCCAGTAAATGCGAGTCGACAAAAAAAAAGAATACTAGAAAAAATTAAACAATAATAAAAACAAAAAAGGGTTGCAAAACGTTATTTATTTATTCTAGAAAACAGTATAATACCGAGATAAAAATTCAACAAATACAAATTTATCAGCACTAAATGCTTATCCGACCTAAACGTATAAAACAACATCAAATCGGCTATAATTCTAATGCATGAGATGGAACAAAAGAAATTCTAAACCTAATAAATAAGGCACTGGAACTGTTAAGGGTAGGCTATTATTCAACAAATGATTATCCCATTGAAGTCCTGTTAACAGAACGCCAAATATTCCTTGGCGAGGTGTGAGGTTTTCAGCAATTTTAGGAATTCCGCTAGGTGGTTCATCCATGGAGTCTATCTTTGGGGAAACTAGAACTGAGATGGCGACACTGATGAAACAAAACTGTGGACATTCATAATCTGTAGGTATTTATCTTTATTTAAAATCAAAGTCGGGTTGTACTTGTCGGCAAACTGAAGAATAGAGATCACAGTAAAGAATAAAAGATTGAGAAGGGATTCACCAAAATACAGAGGTTGAACAAAGGGTATACTCTAATAAATAGATTCCAATCTCTATCGAAGATTAGTGTCTAAAATTAAATTCAAAACTGTGTTTTATTTTCCGACATGCTCGCGCGTATTGCAGGGGGCTCCTTACTGGAAGTGGCTCAATATTTCAAGATGACCACTGAAGTTTTGGTTTGACGCTGCCAAAACGTGAAGGAAGAGAGAGGATGTTAGACATAAAAAGTAAGAAGAAAAGCATCATCATGATTAAGTTAAGATAATAAAGATGAGGAACCTGGATGGATTTACTGAATTTCAAAAGAGCCGGAGTTAAGGTTTTTTCTCAGGGGGGAGGGGGAGGTTTTTTTGTTTCTGCATCCAAAGGATGCTGGAGACCAAGACTACCTACTTTTTTAATAATTTCTTTGACTGATTGCCAAAAACCTTTTGACGACAAAAAAGGTGAAACCGTGTACAAACTTCCACTAATGAGAAAACTTATTTTCAATTTATGCATTTTGTTTTAAAAAGTATGATTATCGTTTATATATACGTGCTCCTTAACCACTCAGAAAACTGCTATATTTATCCAGTTCTTTGGTAGTCTGACTGATTCGGTATTCTGAACATTCAGACTAATGATACATTTTCAACAATTTTGTAAATACTCAAACTTAACAGCGATTTGTGATTTTTTTTTTTAAAATCTCCAGTTACTTTTATTCATCTTAGAAACAAATACTTTCTTTTAAGAGTATGATTTAAGTTTGGACAAAGACAGGTTAATTTGGAAAGTCTTTTATTTCAGCAGATCCTTAGAATGTTCATGTCTTCGTAGCACAATTTTTTCAAATGTGTTGTGTTTTGTTTATTTGTTTGTTTGTTTTCACACGTTTAGCTGATGCATGTAATTTTACCGAAGCACAAATTTTGTGTACAAATCAGTAGTATTAGCAAACACCATTTAATTCCCATTTTCCGATTTTTCTGTCAAGAAAAACCAGGGAATCTGTTGCATCTGTTTCTTTCCAAATATATAACCCCCCCCCCCAAATGTGTTTTCCAATAACATTTGGAAAAAATCTAAATGTTAAATTAAAAACCGTGTTTTACTTTCCGGCAATCAAACATGCTCGTGCATATTGCAGAGGACTCCTTACTTGAAGTGGCTCAAAATTTCAAGATGGCCACTCTAACTTATGTTTGAAGCTGCCAAGAGGTGAAGGAAGAGAGAGGATGAGACATCAAAAGTTCGAAGAAGATTATTCTTTTTAATAATACATATAAATTAATAACGATGAGGAGACCCAGTTGAATCTATTGAATTCAGGAAGAGTCGAAGTTAGTTTTTTCTCAGGGGGGAGGACAAACGTAGACTTTGCCGTACCCTGCCGGACCATAAATATTGTAAATATTACAATTTCTGTCCAAAAATTTTACAATTTAAGCTTATTTTGCCGCCCGGGACGCTTGCCCCCTCTAAGCCCTCCCCTTACATCCGGCCATTAAACGAATATTTCAATTCCAATAAAGAAGAGAAACAAGTTGCCGATTTATAAACAAACACACGTTTTACATTCATGAAAAACAGAGCACGACAATAGTAATACTTTAAGAAAGCTGACCGCAAATTTACCTGACTACATCAATCTAGGAAACAAAACTGATGTTTATTGTTTGTTCCCCTCAAGGACTAAAATAGGCAATTCTCATCAACTCTATGACAAGTTCGAATATACAATCGCAACTATTCCATCTCTTCCAGTTTTGACGTGATTATTTTTTTAAGGGTTTGATTGAAATCAAGAGGTTAACAGCAAAAACTCCAGAAACGACTTCGAGTTTGCTGGAATAGTCTTAAATTTGAAATATAAAACTAAATTAGAAGAATTTTCAACAATAGTTTTTTAATATAAAACACACGAATGTTAAGAAAAAACTTAAAAAGAATTATCATGCAAAACTTTAGGCGATGAAAACATTCTGATTACATTTCCGAATTCAACATTTACATTAAGAATACAGAAAAACATTCTTGATTAACAACTGGGTTTCCTAGTGCTAGAACCAACAAATATCAAAAATAGAGATGCGTTAAAACCTAATGATTATAAATAAAACTAAAGGAGTCAAAGCGGGGAATATACTATACAGAAATGTTAACAAGAATCGGTAAACTAATAGTTGTTGTCGTCCTTTTCTCATCGGTAAACAACGTCAACATCAGGAAGAGTAAGGCTAGGTTCAAACACAATTAAATTTCACTTTGACAGTCGTATTTCATAGCTGTTTCTCAAAAATATCTTAATTTGACAAACGTTTGGCTTGCTTCTGTTATGAATCGTAACTAATATATTTGGTTCTTCAGCCGGCAAAATTATGTTTTAAATTAATAAAACCTTTGCGTTTATGCATAAGTGAAACCATACTATAAGCGTACTATAATGTTCCATAAAAAGCTGGTTTAAAATTCAGAATAACTGAAAAATAGAAGGTTTTCCTACCCATCCCTTGAAACAACTTCTGTAAATAATAATTTTTTTCATCCTATTTATGGATAGTTTTTAATATAGTTGTATCTTTAATGTGTTTATTTGAATAAACGTTCTAAACTTGAAACCAACTTTTTTTTGTTTCCTTGGCCCAAATAAGTGCTGTACCTTGAATCTTCTTAACTTGCGGGTGTGAGTTTGGGAGAGGTGCTATAAAATCCATAAATTAAAAAATAGACCTTTCACTTAATAAACGTTTGATTCCATTTATTGAAAAAAAATAAAACGAAAGTTTGGAACATAAATTTCCGCCCAACATCTTCTTCCATTTTATTTTACATGGTATACCATAAAAGCTAGTGATCAGTTAAAGATAGGCTACAAACCTCCCCTTCCATCTTTTCCAAGAATATCATAAAAGCTTGCTTAGCAGTTAAAGGAAAGCCAAAACCTCCCATTTCATTTCATTTCTCCATAGAATGTCATAAAAGCTTGCTCAGGAGTTAAAGAAAGGCCACAAACCTCCCTTTGCGTTGCAATAGGCCGAAAAGCTCCCTTTCACTTTCACTTTTTCATAAAATATCATAAAAGTTTGGTTAGTAGTTAAAAATAGGCCACAAACCTCCCTCAATTTTTTTTTATATAATGTTATAAGAGCTTACTTAGTAGTCAAAGTTCTGCTTCAACACCCACTTTCCATTTCATTTTCTCAAAGAATTGTATAGAAGCTTACTTAACAGTTAAAGATAGGCCAAAAACCTCCCCTCTCATCACCATTTTTCACAGAATATCATAAAAGCTTACGTAATAGGTTAACTTAGGCCGCCAAACTCCTAAAGTTATGCTTTTCCATGTTATTTTCTCATATAATTTTTTAGAAGCTTCCTCAGTGGTTCAAAATAGGCCAAGAATTTCCCTGCCCAAGTACAAACTTGTAAAATGCTATTTGTGATTTTTTTTTAATTTAATTCCAAACATAAAATATTACCGTTTACGGAATGCCTTAGAAAAATAGAGTTAAATGCATAAGATTAAAGGCACAAAGCCTCGGTACTGCCACAAACGATTTTCTTTGGATTTATTACCCTAACAATCACGACAAGCGACAACAGTTGAAAGGGGGAGGTGAGAAGACTCAATTCCAACGAGCTGGGGTTTGAATGGAGCCCAGCGTGACATTTTCTCTTTTTTATGCGGAAATTTGCAAAAAAAGTTGAATTTCCAAAAATGGGTATTCTAGACCTTATCTTTAATTACCTCTGTAGCTTCTATTATTCTAGTAATTCTGTATTATTCTAATTATTTTATTATTCTATAATTATCCCATTACATTCTATAATTGTAATTATCTAATTATTCTATTATTCTAATAATTCTGAGAAATCATAATTCTGTAGCTTAACTACTGAAGCTTCTATGATATTTTATGAAAAAATGTAATGTGAAGGATAATTTATGGCCTATTTATAACTGCTGAGCAACCTTCTATGATATTCTGCGAAAAAATGGAATGGAAAGGGAGTTTTGCGGCCTAACTTTAACTGCTAAGCGACCTTGTATGATTTTCTTTGAAAAAATATAATGGAAGGGGAGGTTTGTGGCCTGTTTTTAACAGCCAAGCAAGCTTTTATGACATTCTATGAAAAAAATGAAAAGGAGTTCGAAGTTTATGGCCTAACTTTAATTGATCACTGACTTTTGTGGTATACTATAGAAAATGCAATGGATTAAAAATGTGTTTAACTTTTAAATTTCTCGACTGGATGCAAAAACAGATTAACTAGTTCTTTTTCTAAATCAATCATCTATTCCTCTAATCTAATGATCAGTATTTAGTAAATATTGGTAATCGAACACTAAAAGATTATTCGCCAAAAACGGGGGTGCAAATTGAAGGATTGGGAGGGGGGATAATTGAATCCCGGATTTTCAAAATATTTTCTGTATTTTTGTTTGAAAAATCAGAAAATGCCCTCCCTCCCAAACAATTTTTCGATTACATTATTTTTGCATCTTCATTAAAAAAATCCTTGCACCCCCACCTTCCCATATACATATTCTTGAATTGGCACAACTGGCTAGTGGCTTATTCAACGGTAGGGGGAGGCTTAACGACTGGCAAAAATGAAATTCACACATAAATTTACTTCGAGAAGGGACAAAATTTGGAGAGAAACAAATATTCGGACAATGTTCACGTAATTTTTTAATCAGGACGTAAATAATTTAATGAATATTTAAATTAAAAGGCATTGATTGCGTCTCACCCACCTGCTGGAAATACTTAAGAAATACCCGGTGGAAAACAGTATTCAAAGGTAGGAGCTGAGTTTAAAAAAGTGGCTAAAAGTGGTAAACACGCAGAAATCTATTCCGGGTGGGGGGGGGGGGGTAGATACATTTGGAAAGAAACAGATACAACAGGTTCCCTGGCTTTTGTTGACAGAAAAATTGAAAAATGCGGATTAAATGGTGTTTGCTAATACTACTGATTTGTACACAAAATTTGTACTTCGGTGAACTTACATGCATCAGCTAAACTTGTGAAAACAAACAAATAAACAAAAAAACAACAAATTTAAAAAAAAATATGCTATAAAGACATACACATTCTAAGGATCTGCTGAAATAAAAGACTTTCCAAATTAACCTGCCTTGTCCAAACTTAAATCATACTTTTAAAAGAAAGTAGTTGTTTCTAAAATGAATACAAGTAATTGGAGATTTTAACCAAAAAAAAAAAAAAAAAAAAAAAAAAAAACTATAAATCGTTGATAAGTTTGAGTATTTACAAAATTGTAGAAAATGTATCATTAGTCTGAATGTTCAGAATACCGAATTAGTCAGAATACCAAAGAACTGGATAAATATAGCAGTTTTCTGAGTGGTTAAGGAGCACATATATTTAAACGATAATCATACTTTTTAAAAGAAAATGCATAAATAGAAAATATTAAAGTTTTCTCATTAGTGGACGTTTGGACACGGTTTCACCTTTTTGTCGTCAAAAGATTTTTGGCGATCAATCAAAGAAATTAGTATAAAAGTAATTAGCATCCTTTGGATGCAGAAACAAAAACACCGAGTCCCAAAAATCTTCTTCTTCTGTTTAAACTTAAACACCTTAAATGCAACAGTACTTTCTTCGCAATTATTTTGAAATAATAAATCATGAACATTCAAATAAAACATAATATAGTCGTTTCCTAGTTAAATATTTCAAGATGCACTTCAATAGTTTTTTTTTCTTTAATAACTTCAAGCTAAAAATTTATTGAAAAAAGCACTCACTTTGCCAAACCTTGAAATAAAATTTGAAAGCGAACATAATATACCGTATTTTCAGCTCGAAATGCCCTCAAGCGTAGGTTGCCAAAATGAGCTATATACATAGGCTCACACAGCTTCTATCTATATCGGAGGAATAAAAAAAAATTACGTGTGTTTGGGGGGGGGGGTGGGGTGGATATCATACCGCAGAAGTGTAGTTCAGTTAAGCGAATTAGAAACAGATCCCTTAAAAAGACACATAAATAAATAAAATCGTTTTTTTTTTAACTAAAATTTGAGTAGGACAGGATGACTTATGAACGTAGACGCATACAGCTTCTATTTCAAGGGGCGGACGAAAAACAATGTGTATTTGGGGGGGTGCGCATCAATATCAGACAAAACATGAACAAACAAACATGGAGGCAGATTTGCTAACAGGACCAATAATTAAATATAAAAATGTTCTTTTTAATCTTACGGCTTTGATTCGAATAGAACAGGATGAATTGTAAACATATTCAAACACAGACCTTTCATGTGAGGGACAAGAAAAATTATGTGGGGGGAGGGGTGCAGCACAAAAGGCGCGGTTCTGAATCAATGAGGAAAAACACGAGCAGATTTAGAAACATATTTGTTCGCAGCACAGATAAATAAACACAAAAGTTTCATTCTTCATCTTACACCTCTTGTTTGAATAAGATAGGATGAACTATAAACATAGGCAAATGCAGATTTTTATTGGAAGGAGAAGCAAAATTGTGGGGGGGGGGTCCGTGCAACAAAAGGGTACAGTTTTGAATCAATAAACAATAACTCGAGCAAATTTAGAAATAGATTTGATAACAGCACAAATAACTAAACACAAAAGTTTCATTTTTAATCTTACAGATTTAGTTTGAATAGGACAGGATGAATTACAAACACAGACACACACACAGATCTCTATGGGAGGGACAAGAAAAATTGTAGAAGGGAGGGAGATGCCGCAAAAGGTGCAGTTTTGAATGAATGAATGAAAAATCGAGCAAATTTAGAAATAGATTTGTTAACAGCAAAAACAACTAAAGACAAAAGTTTCATTTATAATCTTACGGCTTTAGTTTGAATAGGATAGGATGAATTACAAACACACACACATAAATCTTTATGGGAGGGACAAGAGAAATTGTGCAGGGGGGGGGTGTGTCATGCCGCATAAATTGTAGTTTTGAATGAACAAGCGAAAAATCGAGTAAATTTAGAAATAAATTTGCAAACAGCACAGAAAACTAAACGCAAAAGTTTCATTTTTAACATTACGACTTTAGTTTCCATGCGATAGGATGACTTACAAACATAGACATACACATATTTTTATGGAAGAGACAAGGAAAATTGTGTGTATCTGGGGGGAGACTCATGCCACTTAAGGCGTAGTTTTGAATCAGTAAATGAAAGCTTAAGCAAATTCAGAATTAGTTTTGTTAACAGCACGTATAAATAAACACAAACGTTTCATTTCTAATCTTACATTTTAGTTTCAATAGGGTAGGATGAATTATAAACATAGACACACACAGATCTTTATGGGGGGGAAGTGATGGAGGGGGAGGGGGTCATGCCGCAAAAAGTGTAGTTTTGAATAAATGAACAAATCTCAAGCAAATTTAGAAATAGCTTTGTTAACAGCAAAAACAACTAAACACAAAAGTTTCATTTCTAACCTCCCAGCTTTAGATTGAATAGAATAAAAAGTTTTTTCAGAACAACAAGCAAAACACAAAAATAAAAATATATCTTTTACGAAACATCCCTAGTGCAACAACTCCAATTGAAACAATCAAACTCCAATAAAAAGAAAAACGTTAACAAAACAGACATCTGAGGCATTCAACGAGTGTTAATTCCTATTTGAGAGCTTATGGGATATCAGTTAGAAAATCCATATCAGGATCAGTTTCACCACCACTTGGTGTAGAATATCCCGGGGGAGTCCCTGTACCAATCACTTTTATAGGAGTATAGGAAATTTGTCTTCGTCTTTTGGGTCCTGGAAGCATAAAAAGTGGTTTTTAAGTGTCTTAGCAACAAGTGAAGCCCTAGAAATTAGAATAGAGAAATTTTAAATACGTACACTGCGAATGAGCCAGTTATCTGAGAATAAATACGATTTTTCTTCTTATGGCCAGGGTTTGTTTTAAGAAAATGTGCTACAAATACATAAGTTCCCGCAGTAATTTGATATGTTTACTTCAACATGGTAATTTCAGATGGGACTAATTTTGAATTTATGACACTTCTTCAAATTTTAATAGTCAAGAAGTGTGCTAAGCAGGTGGACACGAATTTGCACGCGTATAACCCCTCTGAAGATACACAAGAAGGAATTCTATACGTAAACACAAACACACACACATATACATATATATATATATATATATATATATATATATATATATATATATATATATATATATATATATATATATATATATATATATATATGTATATATATATATATACATATATATATATGTATATATATATATATCTCTCTCTATATATATATATATATATATATATATATATATATATATATAGAGATATATATATATATATATATATATATATATATATATATATATATATATATATATATATATATATATATGCCAGCCCATTTATAGCTGACTTGTTTTTAAGTCAACTAGAATATAAATATATGATGGATAAGAATAATCCAATTAATTTAAAACATGCTTTGTCAAATAATAAAAGATATTTAGATGATATTTTGGTCTTAAATTGTAAGGATTTCATTGATATTTCTAAAAATATATATCCATCAGAGCTTATTCTTGAGCCTAGTCATGGCACTGGTCATGAAGATCATTTCTTAGATTTAAATATTAATATTTGTGATAATAATAAATTAAGTTTTAAAATGTATAATAAAACGGATGATTTTGATTTTGAAGTGATTAGTTTCCCATTCCCTGAAAGTAATATACACTCAAATATCACATATTCAGCGTTTTTCTTGCAGTTACTTCGTTATGCAAGGATTTGTAGTAATTATATTGATTTTAAAAATAGATGTAAAATCTTAAGCCAAAAATTGATATCAAGAGGTTTTTCTGCAAATAAATTAACTTGGCAATTTAAAAAATTTAGTTTTCATTATAACGAACTTTTAAATAAATATCAAAAGAATTATCTAGAAATACTTAAAGAAATTTTTAACTAATTTCGGAGGTTCGAGAAATGTTGTCACAGCGCCATTTATTTTGAATTGTGTTTCTAATTGAGCGCATTTTTTAAAAAATTAGCCACATGGTAAAGATGAATTCTATAATTGTTTAGTTCATTCAGGTTTTTTGCAATGTGTTAATATTTGTGATTTGGTAAAATTTATAATATTTAGTTTACCTATTGTTGCTAAAGGGAGGGATATATTAACAGGATAAGCTTGTTTTGGTTTTACTTGGTTGTTTTACATTTGCTGTTTTTTTTTTCATAGGCATGTATTTTGGGGGTGATACCTGACGCGGGGATGCCATGGATATTCTGTGGTAGCCACAACACTGTGCTGGGTAGAGAATTTAGAGTGGCGAAACCCTATATAGGCCAGTGTATTCTCCTGATGAGCCCTTATTTTGGGTGTTGCCTCTGAATTATTTGTCTATATTATTTTTCTATTGTTCGGTAAATGACGACTTATACTTATTGACGACATGACTGCCTGTCCATGGATTATTCTTTATGGTTGATTGTGTGTGGCTATACTGTTTGACCTATGTGATTGTATGGATGAGTAGGGTTAAGGCCTCATTCAAGTGCTGGTCTATATTAATCACTAATTTAGGAAAACAGTCTTCCTTTTCTCCTTCTGTTTTTTTTTTTTTTTTTTTTTTTTTTTTTTTTTTTTTTTTTTTTTTTTTTTTTTTTTTTTTTTTTTTTGTGTTTGTGCTGTAGCATTGGTGATTTCTCTTTTCACGATATATATATATATATATATATATATATATATATATATATATATATATATATATATATATATATATATTTATATATATATATATATATATATATATATATATATATATATATATATATATACGTCTTCATTACCTGCTAGATGATAAGTAGCTTTAATAAACATTTGTGTCTAATCAGAGGGGTGGGTTCTGATGAATCACCCGTACATGCCTAGCCTATCTTGTACATTATTGTAGGGAAGATGACAATGGAGATCCAAGATATACCATATTGCAGTCTTAGGCTGTACACCTCATATGTAGGAATACGTCGACTGTCTAGGAGAACGAGTAAACAAATTGTAGAACTTTGCTATTGGTCATCAATGTAAAAAATACATGGAAAAAGAAAGAAAACATTCAATAAATAAGTCAGCTTAGAGGATCAAACTGAGAGGGGTCCACATCCGGATAGTCAAGGGGCATGGACTACAAAACAATTTTTTTTCTCCAGATTATTGGGGAGCAACTGCCCCCCCCCCCCTAACAACACGCCTGCTTAACTTTGAAATGAAATTTCGTTAAAGATTAATAACGCTGACATAAATAAAATGAAGTATAAGGAATTCGACGCAACAGGTACAAGTATTTCTTAAATTAAAAAAAAGGAAAAGAAAAAAAGCTATTACTTAAGGCCATATTTTTCAAAAACTAAGTCTTGGGATGTTTTTTGATGTTGAACCATTCAATACTGCTTGGGAACTATATGACGGATACAATTCCCAAAATATATTGCAGAAGTGGTGTGTATGGAAAGACCACAATATGGTTGCAACATTTATGTTTGGGCGGTAGTACACAAGAAGTCGTCACCGAAAGGTACCAGTGTTGCCATATGCACCAGCCGGAATGAGAAGGCCTAAGATAAGTCTAAGTCCTTCTCATAGAATATGTCGAGTAAACAAATTTACAATACACGATTGAATTGATGTGTCCTTTTCATAGCCCTTTCGTAAGCCCTGTTCATAGAATATGTTGAGTCAACAAATTAACAATATACGATTGAATTAATGTGTCCTTTTCACAGCCCTTTCGTAAGCCTTTTTCATAGAATATGTCGAGTGAACAAATTTACAATATACGATAGAATTAATGTGTCCTTTTCATAGTCCTTTCGTAAGCCATTTCCATTAAAATATGTTGAGTCAACAAATTTATCGTTTCGTTCAAAAAATAATCGTTTCGTTCAAGTTTCGTACTGAAGGTTCAATTCTGGCAATGATTTATTTGAGAAGATGCGATAAAACACATTTCGGAAGAAGTAGAAAGTTTTATTGATCTTGGATAACGAATAGATAAATATATATTTGGACCTTATGTTCATAAAAGATGCAAAACAATTGTATAATTATATTCCAGATATTTTGCTTTTATATCCTGGAATACCTTTAAGACGCAAAACTAAATCTTAAAAGAAAACAAAAAGGAAGAATTAAATTGAAAAAAAGGACAAAAGATGCATTTAAACAGAACTAATAGCAAACAAACGCCAAAAAGATGAAACTGAAGAAAATTCTCTGTGAAGTAAACTGTGGAAGATTCGGCTAATTAAAAGAATAAGTTAATATAGCTCCTCTTTATAACGCAAATGTACAAAATTAAGAAAATATCCAAGCAGTTAAGATGAAAACTTTCATCGAATTTCAATTTTCGCCGTAAAAATTGTTGTTGAGATTCTACCTTACGAATTTATTAAAACAAAATAGAAATCTATCTCTACAAAAGACCTTGAAAAAATGAAATCACATTTCTAAATCTCACGTTTGCAAAATTCTCTAGATAACTTATTTGGTCTTCGATCTACGAAGAGATGTCATTTAAGAACATAAATTGGTCAAAACTTTGTGGGATCAATACTACTTCAGGCAATCAAACTTTTGATATTATTGACCTTTTTTACTTTATTTAATATAATAACAAAAATATAAACCATTACAGATATAAATTACTATGCTAGAAAAAAAAATATTGTTGTTACTATTATTATTACTAAAGCTTCGGTTACAAATTTAGGAGCACTCAGTTACTATAGAAAAAAAAATGTAGAAACAAAAAAAAAAGAAAAAAATATGAGAGATACAAGATAAGCAATTGTCACAGACATAAAAGCTGCACGGAGGGAAACTGGGAATCACCTTCCTTTTCATTAATCCCACAGGGAAACTAAGAAGCTTATCACCAAAAAACATATTTTTCCGGAAATCTCAATCTCCACAAAAGAATAAAAAACTCCGCTACCCACCCACCTCCTAAAAACAACCATGTAGAATTATGTGCTGATAGGTATGCAGATGCAGTCACCACTGACAGCTTAAGCAGCAAGCATATTATATATGCCATACGCATGTACAGTCTTATAATAGTATATGATATATCTGGCATAGTTGCTAGCATGCATCATATACTATCACAGATGGACATGTAGACCTTATACTAAAATGGCAGTCATTCTTTGCCACGCCCAATTTCTTACAATTATTCCACACTGGCACAATAATTCATTTTACCTGTATATCCATTTGATTTTGCATTTTTCTGTTGCATAGCTGACCTCTCCTTATAAGTAATCCTTCGCCGTACTAAACCTTTTCTCGGTTTTTCAATCCCTCGATGTCTAAAATTAACTCCTTCATTGCGTAATGCAATCAAATAATTGGATGAACATTCATTTGAAGAGCTTTCACTGGAAGAACTTTCTTGACTCATCTGAGCATTTACTCCAAAATAACTAGCACTTGGAAAGGGTCTCGTAGGATTCGGTTCAATCGGTACAGAGGCAGCCGGAGAGATACGTGTTGCACCTCTAAAAATAACACTATGAGTGTCATCTTGCTCTATTGGCGAACCAAAACGACTTATTTCATTTCTTTCAAGTATTGGTACAGGTTCTTCAATTCTCACATTTGAGTTAGCATTAGTACGTTGGTTTGGAACAGAATAGCGACTAAAAGAAAAGGGAATACCAATCCGAGTCATGATCCCACGGTTCAGCCTAGGAGTATTGATGTGCGGGACAGGTAGCAATGGAGGTGGTGTAGATGGTACCACCGGTTCACTATAAAGACAAAAAGAATATATCAGTTTATCAATATTTTTGGAGGAAGAGGAGTAGGGAGACAAGAGTAGAATTCAGCTACAACATCAATCACTTATTGATACTACCCGATACTGCTGGCAACTAGATAGCTACCAACCGTATAAGTGGCTAACCTACGATCACTAAGCAAAATGACCAGTTACATCGACAAAATGAAGAACAGTCAGTGAACAGGTATTTATCCTCAGTAAGACTGGGCTCTGAGAATAAATTAGGTCAAACCAACTCCCCCCTTGTTTGAAGTATTAGCTCAGGTTCTTCAATTCTCACATCTGAATTTCTCTCTTTTCTTTTATATTTTCTTTTATACTTTCTTTATACTTTCTTCTTTTATATTTTCTTTTATCTTTTCTTTTATGCATCTGGGTCTTTCTTTCTTTTCTTTTATAGTATGATATCAATAAAAAAAAAATTAATATATTATAGCAAGAAGGAAAGAACGACATAAAAATTTCCCCTGGTCCTTTTCTAAACTTTCATTGGCATAATATACTTAGACAGGAAATAAAAAATATTTCAGTTAAGAATCAAAACAAAATCTTCTTTTATATTTTCTTTTATCTTTTATTTTATACATCTGGGTCTTTCTTTCTTTTCTTTTATAGTATGATATCAATAAAAAAAATAATATGTTATAGCAAGAAGGAAAGAACGGCATACAAATTTCCCCTGGTCCTTTTCTAAACTTTCATTGGCATAATATACTTAGACAGGAAACAAAAAAATTTTCAGTTAAGAATCAAACAAAATCTTCTTTAATATTTTCTTTTATCTTTTATTTTATACATCTGGGTCTTTCTTTCTTTTCTTTTATAGTATGATATCAATAAAAAAAAAATAATATGTTATAGCAAGAAGGAAAGAACGGCATACAAATTTCCCCTGGTCCTTTTCTAAACTTTCATTGGCATAATATACTTAGACAGGAAATAAAAAAATATTTCAGTTAAGAATCAAAACAAAATCTTCTTTTATATTTTCTTTTATCTTTTATTTTATACATCTGGGTCTTTCTTTCTTTTCTTTTATAGTATGATATCAATAAAAAAAATAATATGTTATAGCAAGAAGGAAAGAACGGCATACAAATTTCCCCTGGTCCTTTTCTAAACTTTCATTGGCATAATATACTTAGACAGGAAATAAAAAAATTTTCAGTTAAGAATCAAACAAAATCTTCTTTAATATTTTCTTTTATCTTTTATTTTATACATCTGGGTCTTTCTTTCTTTTCTTTTATAGTATGATATCAATAAAAAAAATAATATGTTATAGCAAGAAGGAAAGAACGGCATACAAATTTCCCCTGGTCCTTTTCTAAACTTTCATTGGCATAATATACTTAGACGGGAAATAAAAAATATTTCAGTTAAGAATCAAAACAAATCCTGTACTTGTAGTTTCCTCTCAAAAAAGAAATAAATTTTCATAATGAAAAAAAAAAAAAACTTCCCTCTGGGACACTTTGAGGGTTGGATTGCAAGTGAGATAACCATAGCAATACCAAATGATCTGTTATTGCGTCACATTAGAGGAAAATCGAAAATGCTACCAAAATTGTTAAATCCCTAAGGGATGTCTAGAAGTCACCTTCTGGGAAAAAAAAGGCATACTACGGGTTTTATTAGTAGAACGGCAATATTTGGGAAGCTGCACCAAACACCCTCCTCCCCAGTAGGAACCTTTGCTTGAAATCCCTCGAATGACCCACTTCAAAGGTTTCTAAGATCCCGTTCTTCCATGTTATATGGGCGATGAAACGAAGAACAACTGTAAAAAGTTTTGCCACAGAAGGGTATTAAATAACTGGAAAATTGGCCAAAAGTGGTCATGATTCATCCGTATTACGTCCAAAAGTTGCCCCAAGAAACCAAACGATTACCACAGCACAACTATTTCGAGTTGACGAAAAGTTACTGTTGTAACCTTTTCCTTTTTACTAGAACATCTCCATTTTTTTTTGGAGGCGATCTTAGCAAAGGCATTTTTTCCGCAAGGTAAGGTAAATTTTTATTAATACAATAATTATGACAACATTTTTAATTTAGCTAAAAGAGAACAGAACTCGGTGTGTTAGCTTAATATAGTGAAGATTAAGACAAAATTAACACGTCAAAGTAATATATTTTCAGACAAAAATAACAACAGATCACGAAAAAAAGGAGCAAAAGGCAAAAAAAGAGGAGAAGAAGAAGAAAGCATTGAGAAAAAAGAGTAAAGACCATCGCAGCATGAGTATAAGCTGAACCAAGATTAAAAATGAATCTAATATTCCTAAGATAACTTCGAAGACCACACTGCCTCTCCATGACGAAAATATAGCAGTTCAAAATAGGGATGAAACCTTTTAATCGACAGTGAACAAATATAAAACTTTAACTAAATATTTCGGACACATTTACAGTGTCCATCATCAGCAGTAAAACTGAAGTACAGTGATATATACCGTGACATACAATAACATTGTATATGTTTCCGAAATATTCAGTTAAAATTTTATATTTGTTCACTGTCGATTAAAAGGTTTCATCCCTATTTTGAACTGTTAAATATTTCTAAGTCCCCACATCTTGACAAGGAATATCTCGAGGGCAGGGGGCGAGGGGGCAAGTTATCTCAGGAGCAGGGTTTTCAAGGGGCGAGATTTCCTAGAACAGTCACAATCTGGGTTATGTAACGAGTTTCAATCTTATTGATGGGGTAATGAGGTGGACCTTGGGCTCCATTTACCCCCCCCCCCGTTTTCACCGAAGATTGTATTGAAAGAAATCCTGAGATTGCTAATTGCAAATCTAGGGGTACATAGACGTCTAAAAGAAAGCAAATTTAGTAAATATTTCACAAATATTAAAAATTTGAGCCCAAAGTCATGGATCTATATGAATGGGAGCACTGAATAGGGTCCTTGGGCCCGTTCCAAAATACTTGTACCTCTTTTGAGTAATTTGTCACAAATCGGAGCTTGCTTGATTACATGCCTGAGCCTAATGTTGAAATACTACACTTAACAATTGGAGTTTGATTTCAGCCGAAATTGGCGTTCAAAAATTTATGAATTTTTGACTATAAAACTTGCAAAACAAAAATCCAAACTTATAACACATTAATCACGCATGTCATAAATCCTTGAAATTTTACACTTTAAAAGCAGAATCTTTCTAAATATTTCAGTCTGTTGATTGTTCGGCCCTTGAGGCTGTACGCCCTCCAACACAAACCCTCCCTTTACCTTGACATATCGGACCACTTTCGACCAGCATCTTCCTAGGATTCTTTGGAGATTAATCCTAAATAGTAAAAAATTAATTGCTTAAAGTTATTAAGATTTTAGTTCAATGGTTGTGACTGAAAACACACGAGCCATATTTTCAATTAAAATGAAATGAAAACATAAAAAAAAGATAATAATTTTTCAATCAGACAACAGAAGAAAACAGGTCACCTTCCGTCCACAAGCCTTCATCGACGGGAAGATAAAAATAAAAAAAAAATAAATAAAAATAAGAAAAGTAAACACACTAACCTAAAATAAACGAAACATATAAAGAAACCTGATAAAGTAAAAGCAGTTTAAATCAGTTTTTTATTATATATTTGTTGACTTAAAGCGCTCTCCTTAAGTAAAAACCCAACGAGCGAAAGAAAATATATACTCCTGCAATACTCCACAGCAAAGCGATGAGACCGTACAGAAATATCCCAGACCTTCATTATTTTTTACATTATTTTAAAACGATGAATCATTCATATTTTTTCAATTAGGTAAAACAAAAGTTTAAATAAACTTTACTTTTAGTACACTTTACAAAGCCTTAAAATAAATAATCGCTTCACCTCAGGCAAATTGACTGAAAATTTCAGGAAGTTTAATGAATTGGATTACCTGGTTCAAGTACTTCCTTGAAAGTTCTAAAGAATAGGGTATTTCTAAAAATAAAAATAATTAGTTTTAAAATGATCGATCTTGTATTTTTTTTTTTGCAGAGCAAAACAAAGCTTTATCAAGCTTTAATTTGGATAATTTGTAAAAAATTATAATAAATAGTTTTTTCACTTCGGGGAAAGTTAAAGAAACCTTCAGAAAATTCAGTAATTAATATTTCAACTATTCCCAGAAAGTTTCAATCATCTGGCTCAATTACTTCTTTAATTTTGTCCATAATATAATTGTTTATACTACTTACCAACGGAAAGTTCTAATGTATTTGACATTTTCTTTCGCAGATTTTGATGAGTAAGTTCGCACATCAGGTCTTTGGGAAAACAGAGACCTATTTTCACCCACAAAACTCTCCATGCCAACAGTTTCATAGTCTGATGACCGGCATAACTCTTGGCTGCCACCCAAAATGGGGGATTTCGATGCAGCAAACGAAGAGAGAGGTTCAAAACCCTCAGTGAGTTCCACATGAGCTTCACGAGGGATTAGTTGGGATTCCTGACTAAATCCGCTTCCGATTGGGGAAAGATCCGGGCCATTGACATTCGCTGGTATGAACTAAAATTATAACGTTACATTGTTGCTACACTGTATGAATAAAATAATTAATTAGGATAAAATAAATAAATACTATGAAACAGCGATGTCGGTCTACATAAAATACACATTCCCTACCAAATAGTGCGTAAATGTTTCCATGATAGCTTCTTCATATTAAGAATGCAAGATACCATGCTATTCAGTAACAGTCGATTTAGCCCCCTTTTTTCTTACTTTTGTAGCATAAAGTTTGAAAGGAGGAAGGTAGTTTGAATGACAGAAGCAGATGAGCATTGATATAATAAATATTCATGATTACATTATTCCTCTTCAGGAACACATTAATTATATCAGCACTGGTTCTGATTCTCTATGAGAAGGGAAAAACTTAGGTGCGGAAAAATTCACCCCTCTGAGCTCTTTCAACCCTAAGTTCATCAATGGATTTTGCTGGCTACATAACTGAGATCCAGTGCTCCAGGAAATGACGCAAGAGAGTGTAATGACAGTCAGGAGATTAAATTTTTAATAGCTCTTTTTTAGGGTCAAAAGATGACACTTTTGACCCATATCTATGAAAATTCAAATGACATCAAAGCAAACACCAACATCGCGCGCAAACTCACTCCATGAAAATGCTGAATCAGATACGAAGTGGGAAAAATTGAAATAAAACTCTTAGGTCATAGCTTTGAACGCAATGTAGAACAACACGAATTTATGAACACGGAAGTCAAATGTCATAACTGATTGGCGTAGGAAACTAAGCATCTAAGAGCATGTGAGCGGTTGATTCGCTCAAACGTCAACTAAACAACAACTAAGATTATTTTACAGAGGATATTTGTTACCAACACTTGGTACTGGTAGAAAAAAAAAGTTTCACGTCATCTCTGAATATCTTGTTGTTGCTATGCTGAGTAAAAATAGTCAAATCGTAGACAAAAGGAAAAAAGTTGTTTCCTTCGTGTAACCCACTCAAAACACCAGTTGAAGAAAAACCTAATAACTATGTTTTGGGAAGGACTTAGTCCCCCACAATTCCCGTGGGAGGGCATGCAAGTTTCAACCTTTGACCAGACTTTACGTATAGTAATGGTTATTGGGAAGGGTACAGACGTTTTCAGGGGGACTTTTTTTGGGTGGGGGAGGGGAGGAGGTTATGTGGAGGGAACTATCCATGGGGGAAGAGAGTTTCCATAAAGGGGACGCAGGATTTTCTAGCATTTAAAAAAATGAAAAAATAAACATTAAAAAGTATTTTTTAACTGAAAGTAAGGAACAGCATTAAAACTTAAAACGAACAGAAATTATTACGCAAACGAGGAGTTCACCCCCTCCCAATACCTCGTTCTTTACACTCAAGTATCTTTAATAATTTCAACTATTTATTCTACGGCCTTTGTGATTCAGGGGTCATTCTTAAGGAATTGGGACAAAATTTAAGCTTTACTATAAAGAGCGAGGTATTGACGAGGGGGCGATCCCCCTCATATACGTATTAAAAATATACGAATATAGAAGTTCGTTACGCAAGTTAATTCGTAAGTTACGTATATTTTTACTAATAAACACGTTCGTAAAAAATTAAAAGTTCTAATTGCCTTTTTAAGTAACCAAAAAATTGGAGGGTAGCTAGGCTTCCTCCCCCGCTTCTTTTTTCTCAAAATCGTCCGATCAAAACTATGAGAAAGCCATTTAGCCAAAAACAAAAAAACAATATGCAAATTTCGTTTTAATTATTCATGTCCAGAGCAGCCAAAATCAAACATGCATTAATTCAAAAAGATTCAGAAATTAAATAAAAAAATAAGTTTTTTAAACTGAAAGTAAGGAGCGAAATCAAACAGTTCGTGGTAACGAACTGTAGTAAGGAGCGACCCGGCTCAATAGCCGGGGTATATTCAGTCGGCTCAATAGCCGACTCAATAGCCTCAATGTAGCAAGTTTGGAAGAATAGGAAGATAAGTATGTAAACCAAGATTAGAATATTGGAAGATAATGTGATGACAGTGCACAAATGTGGTTCTGAAGCATGGGCGTTCTGAAAGGCGGATGAAGATTTGGTAAATATTTCCAGAGAAATTGCCTACGAATTGTTCTAGGTACTCGGCTGACTGACCGCATTTCAAACAGTAGGCTGTGCGAAAATTGCGGTTCAATCCCACTTTCTAGGGCTATAGTGCAAGAAAGATTGAGATGGCTTAGGCACGTTCTGCGGATGAAGGATTAAAGATTGCCAAAGATTCTCCTTTTCGGCCAACCGTCTAGGGCTAAACGGAAAGCAGTTTGTCCGCGTTGGGGTGGGAGGACGTCATAAAGAAAAATTTAAGGGAAATGGGAACTTCCGGGGAGCGTGTAAAGAGGGAGGCTTTGAATAGATGGGGATGGAGAAGCGTGTGTAGCTTGTTGGCCTCAGGCGGCTTGATGCTGCGGTGAGTTGTTAGTAGTATTAACACATTAACTAAGGAGGTAAGAGGTTTCGGATTGTCTTTAGCAGTGAAAGTACTGGCACTATTCTGCAGTAGCACTTCAGAACACATTGTACCTTAACTTATGAATTAGTCTATGAATTACAATTAAATTTTGAATCGAAAATAACTAGAATTTATGAACGCATTAACTAAGAAATGTAAATTCACCCTTAGGGGCTAGTGATAAGAATTTTTGTACATAAATATCTCATCCTTTATAAGAAGGCAAGAGGTTTCGGAATGTATGTAGCAGTGACCGTACTGGCATTTTTCTGTAGCGGCACTTCAGAATGTATTGCACCTTAACTTGTGAATTAGTTAATGAGTTAAAATTAAATTTGAATTGAAAAATAACTACAACTTATGAACACATTAACTAAGAAATGCAAATTCACCCTTCGGGGCTAGTGATAAGAATTTTTTTTTTACATAAATATCTTATCTTTTCTAAGAAGTGAAGCGGTTTCGAATTGTCTGTAGCAGTGACAGTACCGGCACTTTTCTGAAGCAGAACTTCAGAATACATTGCACCTTAACTTATGCATTGACTAAAAAGGCAAGAGGTTTCGTTTTTTTTTTAGCAGTGACAGTAGCGACACTTTTCCATAGAAGCACTCTAACAGGATAGTCAAAATATAATGTACACACAGCGATCTTGATAAATTCAGATTGTTCAAGAAACTGTAAACCCAATGAACTAAAACATCAAAAAACAAAAAGCCTCCGGTAAGGATTTTAAGTGTATACTACGAATACCTGTATTTTCGTTACGCACCTCGCATTGAGTGAACTTTTTGAACTCTTTGTATCATTAAATAAAAAAAACTAATTTTTTTAGCTGAAAGTAAGGAGCGACATTAAAACTTAAAACGAGCAGAAATTACTCCGTATATGAAATGGACTGTCCCCTCCGCAATCCCTCGCTCTTTACGTTAAAGTTTTTAATTGTTTTAAAAAGTAGAATTGTGGCAAAGAGTCAAACTTTAGAGTAAAGAGCGAGGGATTGCGGAGGGGACAACCCATTACATATACGGAGTAATTTCTGTTCGTTTTAAGTTTTAATGTCGCTCCTTACTTTCAGCTAAAAAAATTAGTTTTTTTTATTTAATTTCTGAACGTTTTTTAATTAATGCATGTTTGGTTTTGGCTCTCCGTACATAAATTATTAAAATGAAATCTGTATATTAATTCTTTTTTTTGGCTAAATGGCTTTCTCTTGGTTTTGATCAGACGATTTTGAGAAATAAGGGGTGGAGAAGGAGCCCTAGTTGTCCTGCAATTTTTTGGTTACTTAAAAAGGCAACTAGAACTTTTAATTTTTAACGAACGTTTTTATTAGTAAAAAATATACGTAACTTAAGAATTAACTTACGTAACAAACTTTCACAATCTTATATTTTTATTATGTATACGAGGGGGTTTGTACCCTCGTTAATATCTCGCTTTTTACACTAAATCGTAAGTTTTGTCCCAATTCTTTAAGAATGACCCCTGAATCAGAAAGGCCATCGAATAAATAGTTGAAATTACTAAAAATACTTTAGCATAAAGAGCGAGGTATATATCTTCTCCTAAATACCTCGCTCTTTATGCTAAAGTATTTTTAGAATCCCTCATATGCGTATTAATCTCTGTTCGTTTTAAGTTTAAATGCTACTCCTTCCTTTCATTTGAAAAAACGTTTTCATGTTTATTTTTTATTGTTTTCTTATAGTAATGCTAGAAAATCCTGCGCACTTTTCATTGAATTTTTCTTCCCCCATGACAGATTCCTCCAACATAGCCCCCTCCCCTCAGCCCCACCCCCAAACAAAACAAAATCCCTCTGAAAACGTCTGTACACTTCCCAATAACCATTACTATATGTAAGCACTGGTGAAAGTTTGTAACTTGCAGCCCCTCCCCCAGGGATTGTGGGGGAGTAAGTCATCCCCAAAGACATAGTTATTATGGTTTTCGACTATGTTGAACAAAATGGCTATCTCAAAATTTTGATCCGTTGACTTTGGGAAAAAAATGAGCGTGGGAGGGGGTCTAGATGCCCTCCATTTTTTGGTCACTTAAAACGGGCACTAGAAGTTTTCATTTCCGTTAGAATGAGCCCTCTTGCGACATTCTAGAACCACTTGGTCGATACGATGACCCCTGGGAAAAAGAAGAAAAAACAAACAAATAAACACGCACCCGTGATTTGTCTTCTGGCAAAAAATACAAAATTCCACATTTTTGTAGATAGGAGCTTGAAACTTCTACAGTAGGGTTCTCTAACACGCTGAATCTGATGGTGTCATTTTCGTTAAGATTCTACGACTTTTAGGGGGTGTTTCCCCCTATTTTCTTAAATAAGGCAAATTTTCTCAGGCTCGTAACTTTTGATGGGTAAGACTAAACTTGATGAAACTTATATATTTAAAATCAGCATTAAAATGCGATTCTTTTGATGTAGCTATTGATATCAAAATTTAATTTTTTAGAGTTTTGGTTACTATTGAGCCGGGTCGCTCCTTACTACAGTTCGTTACCACGAACTGTTTGATTTACCTCTTTACATCTTCTCATTATAACATTAGACGATCGTCGTCGAAAAAAGTGATATTCAGAAAAAGTAAAAAATCCACCAATGCAAAGAGCATACTACAACATAAAATTGGGAGAATAATCAGAAAGAATAAAAAAGAAGAAATAAAAGAGATACATAGAGAAAGTAAGAGTAAAAACAGACAAGAGAAAATGAAGAAAATAAAACAGAAAAGACAAAGTCCTTTATCCAAAGATTTGTTAAGTTTCACAAGTATCTTTACCTCTTTTTATGATAACTCTTTCTCTTTATATTTATTCTAAGCGAATTTATTGGGAAACAAGAGAGCTTAGACAGAAGAGAAGTCCCAAGCCAATTCTCAACCCAAAGAAATTACTACTCTTTTCTTTTAAACTCCAAGGAAGATTATATTACCGTGAGTAAGCTGAATTAGAAATTACTTTAGTTGAACAGAATTGACGGAGTTACAGCAGAGTACAACTTATTAAGAAGAAGATGATACCTTATTTTACAGTTATAAACAGGAGTTACCCCACGAGTAAGCCTACATTGACCGAGTTGCAAAAGAGTGCGACTTAAGAGGAAAACGATTGGACTTCACTTTACAGGAATAAAGAGGAATTTTTCCCAAGATAAGGCATAGATTCACCGAAATGCAACTGAGGGCAACTTAAGAAGAAGAAGATGAAACCTTAATTTACAGGTATAAACAGGATATCCTCCAAGAGTAGGCCTACACTGACCGAGTTGCAAAAGAGCGCGACTTAAGGAGGAAGAAGATTGGACTTCGCCTTACAGGAATACAGAGGAATTTTCCCCAAGACAAAGCCTAGATTCATCGAGTTGCAACAGAGGGGAACTTAAGAAGAAGAAGATGAAACCTTAATTTACAGGTATATATATGCTCAAAAGTTAACCGAGATTGGCTGAGTTGCAACAGAGTGCGACTTAAGAGGACGAAGTTTAGACTCTCACTTTACAGGAATACAGATGATGAAACAGAGCGCAACTTAAGAAGAAGAAGATGAAACCTTAATTTACAGGTATACATATGCTCAAGAGTTAACCGAGATTGGCCGAGTTGCAACAGAGTGCGACTTAAGAGGAAGAAGTTTAGATTCTCACTTCACAGGAATACAGATGAATTTTCCCCGAGATTAAGCCTAGATTCACCGAGTTGCAACAGAGGACAACTTAAGAAGAAGAAGATGATACCTTATTTTACAGGTATAAACAAGAGTTCCCGCAAGAGTAAGACTAGATTGACCGAGTTGCAACAGAGTGCGACTTAAGAGGAAGAAGATTAGACCTCACTTTACAGGAATACACAGGAATTTCCCCCGAGATTAAGCAAAGATTCAACGATTTGCAACAGAGGGCAACTTAAGAAGAAGTAGATGATATCTTATTTTACAGGTATAAACAGGAGTTCTCCCAAGAGTAAGCCTAGAATGACCGAATTGCAAAAGAGTGCAACTTAAGAGGAAGAAGATTGGACTTCACTTTACAGGAATACAGAGGAACTTCCCCGAAGATAAAGCCTAGATTCACCGAGTTACAACAGAGGGCAACTTAAGAAGAAGAAGATGAAAGCTTAATTTACAGGTATAAATTTGAGTTCCCTCAAGAGTAAACTGAGATTTACCGAGTTGCAACAGAGTGAGACTTAAGAAGAAGAAGATTAGACCTCGCTTTACAGGAATACAGAGGAATTTCCTCCAAAATTAAGCATAGATTCACCGAGTTGCAACAGAGGGCAACTTGAGAGGAAAAAACGAAACCCCAAATAACAGGAATACACAGAAACTTCCCCAAAGATCAGGCCTAGATTGGCCGAGTTGTAACAGAGCGCAATTTAAGAGGAAGAAGATGAGACCCCAATTTGCAGGAATACAGAAGACTGCCAACTAGACGGCCAGTCCTCTAGGGCTAAAAGGAAAGCAGGTCGTCCGGAATTGGGAAGGGAGGATGTCATAAAGAAAGATTTAGTGCAAATGGTGACTTCCTAGGTCGGTGTGAAGAGGGGGTTTTTGAGTACATTGGGATTGAGGAGCGTGCGTAGCTGGTTTGGTCTCAGGCCGCTTGATGCTGCGGTTGTGTAGTGAAGTTGTTAGTAGCATTGATATATAAACTAAGAAGGCAAGAGGTTTCGGATTGTCTGTAGCAGTAACAGTACCGGCACTTTCCTGTAGCAGCGCTCCGGAATATATTGCACCTTAACTTAATGAATTAGTCTATGAATTGCAATTAAATTTTGAATTGAAAATAACTAGAACTTATTAACACATTAACTAAGAAATGCACATTCACCCTTTGGGGCTAGTGATAAGAATTTTTGTTACATAAATATCTTATCTTTTATGAGAAGGCAAGATGTTTCGGAATCTATGTAGTAGCGACCGTACCGGCACTTTTCTGTAGCGGCACCTCAAAATACATTACACCTTAAGTTATGAATCAGTTTATGAATTAAAATTAAATTTGAATTGAAAACAAGAAGAACTTATGAACACATTAGCTTAGAAATACAAAATCACCCTTTGGGGCTAGTGGTAAGAATTTTGTTTACACAAATATCTTATCTTTTCTAAGAAGGCCAGAGGTTTCGGAATGTCTGTAGCAGTGATCGTACTGGCACTTTGCTTTTGCGGACCTTCAGAACACAATTTAATTAAACTTATGAATTATAGGTAAATAATGAATCGAAACCAGATAGCACTTATGGATGCATTAACTAAGAAGGTAAGAGGTTTCGGTTTTTTTTCAGCAGTAATAGTAGCGACGATTTTCCGTAGAGGCACTTTAACAGGATAGTCAAAATATAATGTACACACAGCGATCTTGATAAATTCAAATTGTTCAAGACACTGTAAACCCGATGATATAAAATGACCCGATGAACCCGGAAACTCGATCATGAAACAAAATGCTCCGGTAAGGATTTTGTGATTATACTAAGAGTACCTGTATTTTCGTTACGTACCTCGCATTGAGTGAACTTTTTGAACTCTCTGTATTATTTACCTATTTACACCTTCTCATTATAACATTAGACAATCATCATTGAAAAAAGTGACATTCAAAAAAATTAAAAGTCGACGAATGCAAAGAGTATACTACAACATAAAATTGGAAGAATAATCAGAAAGAATAAAAAGAAGAAATGCAAGAGATACATAGAGAAAGTAAGAGTAAAAACAGAAAAGAGAAAATGAAGAAAATAAAACAGAAAAGACGAAGTCCTTAAGATTTGTTAAGTTTCAAAAGTATCTTTATTTCTTTTTGTTATAACTCTTCCTGTTTATATTTATCCTTAGCGGATTTATTGGGAAACAAGATAGCTTAAACAGAAGAGAAGTCCAAGGCCAATTCTCAACCCAAAGCAATTACTACTCATTTCTTTTAAACTCAAAGGGAGATTATATCACCGTGAGTAAGTCGAATTAGAAATTACTTAAGTTGAACAAAATTGACGGAGTTGCGGCAGAGTACAACTTAAGAAGAAGACAACTAAACCCAAATTAGCAGTACTATAGATAAATTTCCCCAGGATTAGGGCTAGATTGACCGAGTTGCAACAGAGAGTAACTTAAGAGGAAGAAAAAGAAACCTTAATTTACAAGTATACACAGGAATTTCCCAAAGATTAAGCCTAGATTGCCCGAGTTACAACAGAGTGCGACTTAAGAGGAAGACGATTAGACCTCACTTTACAGGAATACAAAGGAATTTCCCCCAAGATTAAGCCTAGACACACCGAATTGCAACAGAGGGCAACTTAAGAAGAAGAAGATGAAACCTTAATTTACAGGTAAACACAGGAGTTCCACCAAGAGTAAGCCTAGATTCACCAAGTTGCAACAGAGTGCGACTTAAGAGGAAGAAGATTAGACCTCACTTTACAAGAATATAGAGGAAATTTCCCCAAGAGTAAGCCTAGATTCACCGAGTTGCGACAGAGTGAGACTTAAGAGGAAGAAGATTGGTCCTCACTTTACAAGAATATAGAGAAATTTCCCCAAGAATAAGACTAGATTCACGAAGTTGCAACAGAGAGTAAATTAAGAAGAAGATGAAACCTTAATTTACAGGTACACACAGGAGTTCCACCAAGAGTAAGCCTAGATTAACCGAGTTGCAACAGAGTGCGACTTAAGAGGAAGAAGATTAGGCCTCACTTTACAAGAATATAGAGGAATTTTCCCCAAGAGTAAGCCTAGATTCACCGAGTTGCAACAGAGTGCGACTTAAGAGGAAGAAGATTGGTCCTCACTTTACAAGAATATAAAGGAATTTCCCCAAGGATAAGACTAGATTCACAAAGTTGCAACAGAGAGTAAATTAAGAAGAAGATGAAACCTTAATTTACAGGTACACACAGGAGTTCCACCAAGAGTAAGCCTAGATTAACCGAGTTGCAACAGAGTGCGACTTAAGAGGAAGAAGATTGGTCCTCACTTTACAAGAATATAGAGGAATTTCCCCAAGAGTAAGCCTAGATTCACCGAGTTGCAACAGAGTGCGACTTAAGAGGAAGAAGATTGGTCCTCACTTTACAAGAATATAAAGGAATTTCCCCAAGGATAAGACTAGATTCACAAAGTTGCAACAGAGAGTAAATTAAGAAGAAGATGAAACCTTAATTTACAGGTACACACAGGAGTTCCACCAAGAGTAAGCCTAGATTAACCGAGTTGCAACAGAGTGCGACTTAAGAGGAAGAAGATTGGTCCTCACTTTACAAGAATATAGAGGAATTTCCCCAAGAATAAGACTAGATTCACAAAGTTGCAACAGAGAGTAAATTAAGAAGAAGATGAAACCTTAATTTACAGGTACACACAGGAGTTCCACCAAGGGTAAGCCTAGATTAACCGAGTTGCAACAGAGTGCGACTTAAGAGGAAGAAGATTAGACCTCACTTTACAAGAATATACAGGAATTTCCCCAAGAATACGACTAAATTCACAAAGTTGCAACAGAGAGTAAATTAAGAAGAAGATGAAACCTTAATTTGCAGGTATACACGAGAGTTCCCCAAGAGTAAGCCTAGATTAACCGAGTTGCAACAGAGTGCGACTTGAGAGGAAGAAGATTAGACCTCACTTTACAAGAATATAGAGGAATTTCCTAAAAATAGGACTAGATTTACAAAGTTGCAGCAGAGAGTAAATTAAGAAGAAGATGAAACCTTCATTTACAGGTACACACAGGAGTTCCACCAAGAGTAAGCCTAGATTAACCGAGTTGCAACAGAGTGCGACTTAAGAGGAAGAAGATTAGACCTCACTTTACAAGAATATAGAGGAATTTTCCCCAAGAGTAAGCCTAGATTCACCGAGTTGCAACAGAGTGCGACTTAAGAGGAAGAAGATTGGTCCTCACTTTACAAGAATATAGAGGAATTTCCCCAAGAATAAGACTAGATTCACAAATTTGCAACAGAGAGTAAATTAAGAAGAAGATGAAACCTTAATTTACAGGTACACACAGGAGTTCCACCAAGAGTAAGTCTAGATTAATCGAGTTGCAACAGAGTGCGACTTAAGAGGAAGAAGATTGGTCCTCACTTTACAAGAATATAGATGAATTTCCCCAAGAATAAGACTAGATTCACAAAGTTGCAACAGAGAGTAAATTAAGAAGAAGATGAAACCTTAATTTACAGGTATACACGAGAGTTCCTCCAAGAGTAAGCCTAGATTAACCGAGTTGCAACAGAGTGCGACTTAAAAGGAAGAAGATTAGACCTCACTTTACAGGAATACAGAGGAATTTCCCCCAAGATTAAGCCTAGAATCACCAAGTTGCAACAGAGGGCAACTTGAAAAGAAAAAAATGAAACCCCAATTTACAGGATTACATAGGAATTTCCCAGTAGATTAGGCCTAGATTGACCGAGTTGCAACAGAGCACAACTAAAGAGGAAGAAGATGAGACCCAAATTTACAAGAATACAGAAGAGTTTTCCCCAAGATTAGGCCCAGATGGATTGTGTTTTCGACTGCCCAAGTGCCCCGGCAGGCAAAAAAAATGTATTTCTAATTAGATTAACTCGCCCATTTTTGAACTTCGTGCCTCCTTAGAATCGTTAGATTCTTCCAATTATTTCTTGTAGTTTCAGCATAATTTGCCTTCTTAGAGTAATTTTTTCTTAAGTCGTGATCCCCCAAATCGAAGCCTCCCAAATTCAAGGGAGTAACAAACTGAAGTTATCTAAAACTCTACTCATTTATCCTTTTTTTAGTAATGTCGGAAACTACAACTACTACTACTAACAGCTCACTTCATCACCAAGCCACCTGAGTCCAACTCAGCTGCGCACGGTCTTCCTCCGTCCCAGTCTATTCAATTCCTCCTTCTTTACACCCTCCCAGAAACATCCGAAAAAAAGTTCAAATATCTGTAGTTGTATCTTTATTTTCTATAAACATTGAAAACCGTCTTATTTCTTCTTTTGATAATGAAACATCCAAGAAAGGTAGGTAAATTATCTTCTTCTGCTTAAGTGCAAATTCAGGTTTTAGCCAAAAGTAGTAAAATGATTAGGAAATAAATCTAAATGTCCAAAAAACTTAATTTCGGTAACTATGTGTCCTAAACCACTTGGCTTGACTTGACTTTATTAAACAAGAAACGATACACATACATCTTTTACAAAGGAGACAGGGAGGCAACTCGTTTTGTCTCCTTTAACAATTGAGAAAGAGAAAAAGAAGAAATTAAACCTCGGTAACTCAAACGGAGTACATAGAGAAAGAGAGAAAGAGAAGAAGCGAAAAGAAAATCGACTCATGGAGACACGGATGGGACTTATAAACTAATTTACAAATAAATCATTTTACATTCAGTTCCTGCTATTATAGGCAGAAAGAACTCTTTCAATTTCTTTTTATATGTATAGAGTGATCACTCAATTAAATCAAATAGTTTGTATTTATTGGCAATCTTAGGAAGTGCGTTAGATAAAGTTTTAGAATACCTGCACTGTATGAGAGACCAATTACGAATTCCTCAGTTATGTTGCAGTCCAGAATGAAAGTAAAGAGCAGAGTTGAAACTTAAAAAACAAAAATTATTGCTTCTTAGATCATGTCAAATATGTCTTCAAAATTGATGCAAATAAAACGACTTAGTCTAGTCTTAAGCCTAGTCTAGCTTCCATGTTTAGGCTCGTAATCTAATATAACCAAATATATTATTTGGTTAATATAACCAAAAAATTTTCAAAATTTAGAATAATACCCAAAATGACATAATTCGAGGATAATATGTTTTTTCAATAAATGTTTTCGGACAGAGATTCGTAATGTCCGGTATGTATTTATGCATCTCAATATATCTTTTTGAAACATACTGATCTTAATGAAGTTAAAAATTTTAAGTTGGATACTTCCATTTCTTAAATTTAGTTTTGAGACGTAATGTGTCATAACACTTATTTTGAGTTTTTCATTTTAAGCTGATATGATTAGAATTCGTTCGTTATATGTATTTATTACTCATCAATTTTTGTATTAATAAGGGAAATACATGTATAATAGCAATAACAATTATCATTTTGTTATAGAGATTACTGGGTACACTTAAAACCTTATTAATTTTAGAATATTCAGCAAAATGTTTCCAAATTTTTTCAAGTTTCTCTCCCAGAATAAGTTCCTTTTTCTGACAATTCAATATATTCAAAATTCCAATAATTTCCTAAATAAAAAAAATTCGAGAATTTTTATCTTACTAACAAAGCTTCTGAACAACTCGATTCTACTGTTGGCAAAAATTTATTTGATCTTCTGCATCATAATTTGATCTTCATAATTTATTTTATCTTCTACATCATAAACGAGCCTATGGCTTAGTCTAGCTTCTATGTTTAGGCTCGTAACCTTCGGAAAATTCAGAAATTAATTGAAAGCAAATCCAATAAAACTGACAATAAGTTTACCTTATCCTTGTGGTTTGGTGTACTTTGTAACGGAGCTTCAAAAAGTCTTCGTGAAACCCTCAGAAAGTCGATGCCGGTATTTGTATTCGTCTGAGCCAAGATCCTTTTGGAACTTTTTGCCCTGTCAAATAAATTCAGCAGTAAGTAAAAGTTCTTTTCGTCTTTTTGTCTTAGTTGTTCATATATTCTCAATTCTTATATGACCATTTTCTTCCATTTTTTTGCTCCTTCATAATGTAGCTTCAGCTCTTTTTCTTTTTGTTTAAGTTTTGCGGTCTTTTATTTTTCGACCCAAACAGTTTTCTAGTTAGATTTTTTTTTTATATATAATTGTTTCTTTTATTCCTACTGAATCTGGATTCACGTTATACTAAGATGCTTCTTGAAATTTTCACCCTCTGAAATAAATTCAGCAGTAAATAAAGAACTTTCTACCTTTCTTAGTTATTCATATATTGTCACTTCTTATATGGCCATTTTCTTTAAATTTGTTACTCCTTCATGATATAGCTTCAGCGTTTTGAGATGTTCATTTATTTTTTTAACCCAAAACTTTCCCTAGTTAGAAATTGTTTCTTTTATTCCTATTGATTTTTGACTCACGTTCTGCTTTGGTCTTAAAATTACTTGACTTGAAACGAAAATTCGGCTAATTGTTTTTTGTTTTTTTTTAGCTTATGATAGTCGTTTGTCAATATAATATTATCTTAATTATCATCTCGAAAGAACCTAGTAAATATAGTTTAAAGTACCCACATATTATTAGAAAAAACATGACAAAAGTTTTGATTCCGCATACCACAAAAGGTATCAAATTAAACCCAAAAGTATCAAAAGGTATCAAAGGTATCAACTTGAATGCTTGATGAGAGCTAACGTACTGTTAATTCATAAAAAGCTGTAATTTCTGTCATGGTAGGTGTAGTAAGCCATGCGAGGTTATTCAATTTTATCACATATAGACAGTCAATACCGAGAAAAAAAGTCATTAAAATTTTAAAGCTAAATAGGAATCCAAAAGGTAAAGTTATCACCAGTTTAAATGACTTTAAGCACTTTGAATCTCTAAGACATAGAATCACCAAATCAACATAAGTTAAAAAAAACAATAAAATATAAATCGTTATTTAATTTCAAAAATAAGATAAAAAAAAACATAATAAAAAAGACAGTGCAACTTCATTGATGGCGATTTGATCTGTACAATCCAATCGAAAATATCTAGGTCACCATACCAGTGAACAGGGTCAATAATAAATAATAAAAGAAAAACAAAGAACCATTGAACCTCTTCGAGAGTTTACATTAAAGCAGGAATTGTTTTGCTGCTTTATTTGCAGAACCAAGCCATATTAGGCTATAACAGACACGTATACTTCCCCTCCAACCAAATATGTTTCGAGCTTCGCTCTTGGGCTCTCTCACGAAATTAATTTTTCCCTTTGACATTTCACATAACCTCTTCTCATTCCATTCGAAAACAACCCCCTTTTTCGGCACCAGTTGAGATCTCAGTAAAAGCAATAGACTAGACTTAGTAAAAACGGATAAGTCTCTTATGTATAACCCCCCCCCCCCCAAATGTCATCATATTAGGCAAAGGATCATACAAAATTGGCGAGGGGCTTGTTTGATTGCAAAATCTAAACTATAGTGTTCTTTTAAAGGGCCAAAAATCCATCAGGGGAAAATCTGAGGTCCTTTGAACGTCCCATATGATCCGACTGTGTAATAAAGAATCATATCAAAATTTCGAGGTAGCAATTTCTATCCGAATAATTTAAAGATCCAATAACTATTGCTCTGAGGATGACATGGAAAATGCAGCCCATGCCGTAAGGGATTTAAATTCTGCACTTAATATAAAAATAAAAGTTTCTCAGGTAAATTCCAACAGAAAGGTATATTCACCTTGTTTAAGCCAGGCTCATACAGGGATTTCCCACCTGTATGAGTGAAGAGTGTACAGTGAGGTTCTTGGACCCTAGCCTCCTTAAACCACCCTCCTACATGTTGCTGAAATGTGAGTTATGCCACCACTACCAATCTGTATATTATTACAAGCTAAAAATTTAAGCCCATGGGGCCAGGTTCTGTCTAATATCCCCCCCCCCCCAAAAAATGTAACTTCACTTATATAGATGGATCAAACCACGTGACTAATTAAGGATTATCTCTCCTATAAAGCAAGGAACCTAGCTGAGTCGTGTCAGAAGATGGGAAGGTTCGTCTCTATGAAGAAAGAAAAAGCAGCTCAGGTCACTTTCTGTTACATTCCTGTGATTACATTCTTGTGATCACATGCTGTGACCACATTTCTGGTGACTTCTGATGTAAGGTCAATTCTCCAAAAAAAAAACTAATGGGTTTTCCCATGGGCGTTATTTTACTAACCTACGTTTGCGGTCGTTCATTTGAAAAAATTGGCTGAATATAAATATTAAATTTTAAGAAACCAATTATTCATATAACAGCCAAACTACAATGGGTTAAATAGTCCAAAGAGAGAGAAAATATATTCTCTCAAAAATATTCAAAAATATATATTTTTGGGAGCACTGGAGACAGTGGATTCTAACCTTTGCCTAGCACTTGAGATAAAGCAAATATATATATATATATATATATATATATATATATATATATATATATATATATATATATATATATATATATATATATATATATATATATATATTTTATTCACGGAAAAAAATCGGCCAGATACGTGGAGAAAATTAGAGTATATTATCTTAAAAAAAGTAATTATGGAGTTTTCTTTGAAGTCATATTTCAACTTTGGACTTCGTTTTCGTCAGTTTCTTGAAGGTCTCAGAGCCATTTGAGAAAATCATATATGACTTATTATTAAAATTTATTGATTTTTAATAAACATAACATGAGATTTGGTTTTCAATTGTCTCTTTTAGACAAATGTCTGCTTCTTAAAAGCGATCTCCAACTGTCAGCTCAAAAACATCCATAGAGAAGTCGAAAATGTTCTTCTTAATTATCCCTTTCTCCCCTACTCACACCACAATCTCCCCTAAAATTACTAGAGAAAAGAGGAGAAATCGCTCTATTTAATTGATCAAACTTGTATAGAAGGTTATGAACCACTTAAAGGTTTTTTATAACTGTCTTATTACTTAACTGCAAGTACAATTAACAGATTTTGACGATTTTAAATAGCACTAAGAAACCAAAGGGCTTGGAAAGCAGTTTTTTTTTGGAAAGTCGTACTGTCAATACTTACGGTACTGAAAGGGGTGTAACACTGTATCTAACAGGAGTTTTCTCTAGTCGAAGGATTTCGGGCGTCCCATCTTGCATGAAATCTTTTCGCCTCAGATCCATGATAGATGCATCAACAAATAACCTCTTTTTGGGAGCTCCTTTTCTAAAGCAAAATTTTCAAGTTAGAAACAATTATCTAATATGTATGCTAAACATACATACATATACAACAAACATAAATTGAACCAACAATTCATACTTTTTTTTCCTTAAATGTGATTCGAAACAAAATGAAAAGAAACAAAAAATTGGATTTCAAAAAAAAAAAAAAAAATCAGAATAGAAAGAACAGAAAAATCAATTCTCACGAGTGGGATTTGAAAGTTTTTGCCAAAATTGTGATAGATTTTTTATAAAAAAAAAACAGATCTATAAACGCAAAAAAAGACTCCATATTGTACTGAGTGAGGTTAGAAAACTTGTGACTTTCGAGATGTAAAAGTATGGCAACTGGTTTCAAATATAGGTAATTTATTGAATTCAGTTGCCTAGAAAAAGTTACTTACATGAAATAGTTTGTTTAATTTTAGTGAAAGGAACCACACAAAGAAGTATGGGATTGCCATGAGGCATTATTAATTCATTAGTAATGATTGCATAATAAATATAACATATCTGAGAACCCTATACAATAATAAAGTTTCAGCCTTCTATCTACAAAATGTATTATATTTGGATTTTTCAGAGGATTTAGTAAACAAGAATAAGAGAAAGATTGCTTTTTTTAGGCCTTACTTGTGCTAAGCATCTATTCCCAGAAGTTTTGATACTAAAACACAAAGTCTGCCTAAGTTCATAAATATCAGTGCCCTTTGGAGATGGAAGGGAAAAAGACTGATGCATCAGAAGACCTTTTCAAGACACAGTTTAGGCTGTGGACCCGCTCCTGAAAGTTTAATTAACCTCACTACACAACTTCCCAAAGCAAAGAAAAAAATACCTTGGATTCTACCAATTTCAGCGAACAGCCACAAGTTGAAGAAAATACTTTACAAGTACTCAATAAACAAAATCGACAAAATCTACAAAAGAATATTTTCTTATAACAGTAAACCTGTGCTGTTGATTTACTGTCCAATGACCTTTATAAATACCACCTCCCAATATTCTGCTGAAAACTACTTTGTTAAAGTTAATAAACCTATTTTCTCATTTTGCTTTGATTGACTATTTTGTACTGGAATTCTAAGTTTTAATGTTTCTCTAAACGTGGTTTAAAATAAATTTTAATCGGTGTTTGTTTAGACAACACCATCTCCTGTAAAGCTACTGTGTCAACCATATTGGTGCAAAAACCAATTATTGGTGCATATAAACTAATTTTTGCTACGTTTCTAAGTTTCTTCTTGTGATCCCCCCCCCCCTTCCCAAAAAAAATCCTGGATGCACTCTTGATTTTGTGGGAATATGATTAATAGTGAAAAGTGTTAACTATTTGATTATTTAAATTTGATGCTGCTTGATTTTTTTTTATCTGTTTTAATGTTTTAAATAGATCTGTTTTAATGCAGCTAAATCAAACCTTCAAGCAATGTTTTAGCAAAGCTAAAACCATTCTTACTAATTTATATACAAACATCTGGTCCCCTATCTGTTTCATCAGCTAATATAGAGTCTGCACTCACGAAGGTGAGATAACCCAATAATCTTGATAATTTAATCACTCTTTGCATTGTTTAATTTAATATATTGAAAATTATTTAATATATTGAAAATTAAATTATGATAATTTAAGCATTTCTTTTAATCATTCTTTGTTCAATTGCCCAGCTTTAATTAACCAATAACAGCTATTGTTAAGTCATTCCTCTTTCAATTATTCTACTAAATATTTTTTAGTTGGTCACATTAGCTCTATTCCTAATCACAGAAAAGATTCTTAAAACTACGGCAGCTACCGGCTGCTCAAGCATATTTTTAAGCAAAATTTTGAGCAATTCATAATTACCAGAGCTGCTCACACTACTGCTACTATTACTATTATTACTACCTCTATTACTGCTACTACCACTAAGGCTACTATAATTAATTTTACAGCTACTACTACAGCTACTGGTTGTTGGTATGTATTAAGCTGACACTTCCAGCATGTGTTGAAGGGGATGTTGAAGAAACCAAAGGTGGTATGCACATACTGCTACTACTGCTGCTAAAACTATTGCTACTGTGTAAGTTAAGGGTATTAAAGTGAATGTTTTAAGGAATATCTAGGCTGACCTTGAACTTTCACCTTTAAGGGTAAATCATAGAGGATTTTGAACTAGCCAGAAGGCACAATGTTTATACTTTTAATATTACCACTACAGTTAATGTAACTAATGACGCTAAAGATATTAAGATAAAACTTTTAGGGAACGTTTAGGAGTTTCAATTAGAGTAAAAACTGTATGTATGCACGTTTTCAAAAGGGCATATAAGCAATATCATAGACCAGTGGTTCCCAACCTTTTTCGGTCCGCGTACCCCTAGTCAAGGCCCAAAAAGTTTGCGTACCCCTTTCTTGAGAATCGTTGTTTTACTTTTTTCTTAACTAAAATCAGATTTTCAAAAACACGAGATTTATTGTCCAATATGACGGTGCTTAAATGTACGTACAAAATCAATGAGAAACTTGAGGCTGCTTTTTTGCTAAAATATTATCAAATCTTGGCTCGATGTCACTAACGGCAATTATAAGGTCATTTTGTACACTCAGTCTGTTTCTGTGTTTGGTTTTGATCAATGACATTGCCGAAAATGACACTTCACAAAGGTAAGTGGATCCAAATGGTAACAAAGCAGACATGGCGATTTCACTTAGTTCCTTGTATTCTCCTTTCACCTCCAGCCAAAACTGGGAAACAGTTACATTTTGGAATTTCAGTTCTAAGGCGCGATCACTGGCAAGTTCGATCAGATTCTCTGTAAGCTTGTCACTAAGACCGGAGCTTGAGGTCACGTCTTCAACAAATGGATTTTGGATCCAATCCTGCGTTCTATCTTGGTTCATAATCGATGGGAAATATGACACAAGTTCATCTCGCAACTTTGTCAGATGCTCCCGAATACAATCACAGATTGTGTTGAGGTTATCAATTTCACTATCGTCCGCAAACTTGTCAAGGGTCGGGAAGACACTAACGCTGTTTCTTTGAACCTTTTTAAGCCAGAACTCCAATTTCTTGATGAAAGCACACATCTTCGAATTCAGGGAGAGTTCGTCCGTCCGGAAACCTTGCATTGACAGATTCAAGTCATTCAGTTTGTCGAAAATATCCGCAAGATAGGCCAGCCTGCAGACCCAGTCCTGGTTTTCAAAAAGTGAACTGAATGCAGATTTTTGCTCCAGAAGAAACATATGAACTTCTTGTCGAAGCTCGAAAAGTCTGTTTAAAATCTTCCCACGAGACAACCAGCGAACTTCTGTGTGCAGAAGTAAATGTTGATGTTCTGAACCCATCTCTTGGCACAGCAACTTGAACATTCTTGAGTTCAGTGGTCGGGCTTTGATGAAGTTGATCACTTTTACAGCCTCGTTGAGGGTCTCGTGCAGATGTGCGTTCATCCTTTTCGATGCAAGAGCTTGCCTGTGAATGATGCAGTGCAACCACTTCACCTTTGGATTTTTCTTCCTTATCCAGGCCATGAGCCCATTATTCTTCCCTGTTAGGGCGGCAGCTCCATCACTGCAAACTGATAGACACCAGTCCCACAAGATGCCCCCTTCTGCGAAGAATTTGTCAATCACCTTGAATAGTTCTTCTCCTGTTGTTCTTGACTGTAGGTTTTGACAAAACAGAATATTTTCTCTTATGTCAGAACAATCTTGATATCGAATAAAGACGATCACCTGGGCTTCACCTGACACATCCGTGCTTTCGTCAAGCTGTAACGCAAACATCTTCGTCAACTTTATTTGCTCAATAACCTGCATGACAATATCGCTTGCAATGTCTTCTATCCTTCTTGAAATGGTATTGTTCGACACAGGTATAGACTGAAGGGCAGAAGCAGTTTTCGTGTCAAACATTATTTCACTGACTTTCACTAGTGCTGGTAATATCAGACATTCGGCGATGGTGTGCGGTTTTTTCTGTTTCGCAACTAAATATGAAACAGCATACGAAGCCCAGAGAGCCTTTGAAGAAACTGATGCCACTTTTGCAATTTCCAAACAGTTACTAGCGAATGCTTCTTGTTTACGCTTGAAAAACTCTATGGGCTTACCGACATATAAAGGGTGCACAGTACTGAGATGCCGGTTCATATGCGCAGGTTTCATGGAACTGTTGGCCAAGACTTGACCACAAAGAACGCACTGTGCATTCACTGGATCAGACTTTGTCGCACTAAATCCGAGCCCTAGGTATTCTGACAAATATCGACGCACTTTGACCGATGATTCGTCATATTTCTTCTTTTTAGGTGCAGGTTCAAAGTTTTGGGTACCATCATTCGGCTTCTTGTTATTCCTGATCAGGAATCTATCCATCTTTGTTTGCAACCACAATTCACAAACTTCGTGTTTCAACAGATGACAAGATACTGAACCCGCTGAGTTTAAATCGAGACCTTACGGCTATGGAGAAAAATTAGCGGGTTACTGAAAGCGAAAGTTTTGAAAATGAGTCTGAAATTACGTACAATGGGTTATGTTATCTGATTTTGAGGGAAATGTTGGAACTGAGTCAGAAACAAGTTTTAAAGATGTAGACTAAATTAATTTTGGGACCTTCACGTACCCCCTGGGGTACGCGTACCACCGGTTGGGAACCACTGGTCTAACAAACGAATAATATTTTTCAGCTTCTAAATTGTCTCTGACTTTCAATCCAAATTCTTTCTTTTTATGTTCAAATTAAAAAAGAATTTTTTATCACTTCAAAACTTCGATTTAATGATAAATCTCGTGGAAAACATCAAAACTTTCAAACTTGTTGTCAAACAGCATCAAAATGTCAAAACCTTTTGTCCATGTCTAATTAAGTTGTGTTCACTTGAATTATCAGACCTAAGTGAATCTGAATGGAACCATAGAGGTTGCAGGTCAGTAACATAAACACTAAGACGCATGATCAGATCCACACCTTAGTGTGTCCAGTAGGATTATAATGCAATATATACAATAGGGTATCATAAATGAATGAAACTGAAAACAAACAGAAATTACAATAAATAGCAAAGTGAAACTCAAGCAAAACGAGCAAAAATTAATATAAGTAGGGCTGATATTCCCCATACCCTCTCAAGACCAGAATGAAGTTTGTACTTTACAAAAAAACAACAACAGAAAAAAAACAAATGACTGTGGATTATCAGTTTTTTGACATATACTGGTATTTATTCCTTAGAAGTTTTGATAATTTCTTAGTTATGAAAGTAAGAAAAATGAAAACGTTTTAAACGTATTTTGTTTTTAGTAAAGTGCAAATTGCGTTCTAGTCTTGAGAAGGCATGGGGGTTATCTGCCCTTCTTGTGTTAATTTTTGCTGGTTTTGACTTTGACTTGACTATTTATTGTAATTTCTGTTCGTTTTGAATTCATTTATTTATTGATATTGATTTGTTGTAGTTTTACACTTGGAACATTATTTGACTTTATTTCTGCTCATTTTTGGCCTAATGGAGCTCTTTACTCTTGTTTGTAATGCTTATTTTGTGGAAAATGTTTTTTTAATAAATTTCTGTTCAGTTTTTATTAACATAGTCTTTATCATGGAAAAAACAATATTTTATATTTTCTAATTTTTTTTTCTCTATAATAATCCATAGTATGGGTTGCTATGTTTATGTTAGAAAACTTTTTTTGCGAATTTTTAATCCTGACACAAACAGTATTTTCAATTTAATTTAATAGCTTCTAATGTTGACCTGAAAGATAAAACTTAGAATTGCTCCCAAAAGATACTATCTATGCTTTTTGACAACCTGGACACACTTACACTCTTTTTATTTGTTTAAATTGTAATGGCCGAATTAGTAATAGTAGTATTTAAAAGTTTCAACTTATTACCCCTAGTCGTTCTCAATATATGTTGCTTAGGTGTCTTATTGGCAACCATAAGCACAATGCTTTTTGGTTTATTTTAAAGTAGCATTTAAAAGCATAATGGACCAATGGGATAATCGTTTGTGTGTGTGTGGGGGGGGGGGGTTGACATGCCTAATATCCCTAAAGACATAGTTGCTGGACCACTCTACTAGGCTGAACAAAATGTCTGTCTCAGAATTTTGACTTGATGCGTTCGGAAAATGAAGGGGCTTGAGAGAAGGGCTGCTTGCCCTCCAATCTCTTGTTACTCTTTAAAAGGGTACCATAACTTTTAATTTTGATTTGAATTAGCTCGTTTAAAAGTTTCAATATTTCTTGCTGTTATAGAGTTGTGCTGTCTATGTGGTTCCCAACCGGTGGTACGCGTACCCCAGGGGTAAGCGAAACCCTCGCAGGGGGTACGCGAAGGTCCCAAAATTAATTCAGTCTACATCTTTAAAACTTGTTTCTGACTCAGTTCCAACATTTCCCTCAAAATCAGATAACATAACCCATTGTACGTAATTTCAGACTCATTTTCAAAACTTTCGCTTTCAGTAACCCGCTAATTTTTCTCCATAGCCGTAAGGTCTCGATTTAAACTCAGCGGGTTCAGTATCTTGTCATCTGTTGAAACACGAAGTTCGTGAATTGTGGTTGCAAACAAAGATGGATAGATTCCTGATCAGGAATAACAAGAAGCCGAATGATGGTACCCAAAACTCTGAACCTGCACCTAAGAAGAAGAAATATGACGAATCATCGGTCAAAGTGCGTCGATATTTGTCAGAATACCTAGGGCTCGGATTTAGTGCGACAAAGTCTGATCCAGTGAATGCACAGTGCGTTCTTTGTGGTCAAGTCTTGGCCAACAGCTCCATGAAACCTGCGCATATGAACCGGCATCTCAGTACTGTGCACCCTTCTCATGTCGGTAAGCCCATAGAGTTTTTCAAGCGTAAACAAGAAGCATTCGCTAGTAACTGTTTGGAAATTGCAAAAGTGGCATCAGTTTCTTCAAAGGCTCTCCGGGCTTCGTATGCTGTTTCATATTTAGTTGCGAAACAGAAAAAACCGCACACCATCACCGAATGTCTGATATTACCAGCACTAGTGAAAGTCAGTGAAATAATGTTTGACACGAAAACTGCTACTGCCCTTCAGTCTATACCTGTGTCGAACAATACCATTTCAAGAAGGATAGAAGACATTGCAAGCGATATTGTCATGCAGGTTATTGAGCAAATAAAGTTGAACGAAGATGTTTGCGTTACAGCTTGACGAAAGCACGGATGTGTCAGGTGAAGCCCAGGTGATCGTCTTTGTTCGATATCAAGACTGTTCTGACATAAGAGAAAATATTCTGTTTTGTCAAAACCTACAGTCAAGAACAACAGGAGAAGAACTATTCAAGGTGATTGACAAATTCTTCGCAGAAGGGGGCATCTTGTGGGACTGGTGTCTATCAGTTTGCAGTGATGGAGCTGCCGCCCTAACAGGGAAGAATAATGGGCTCATGGCCTGGATAAGGAAGAAAAATCCAAAGGTGAAGTGGTTGCACTGCATCATTCACAGGCAAGCTCTTGCATCGAAAAGGATGAACGCACATCTGCACGAGACCCTCAACGAGGCTGTAAAAGTGATCAACTTCATCAAAGCTCGACCACTGAACTCAAGAATGTTCAAGTTGCTGTGCCAAGAGATGGGTTCAGAACATCAACATTTACTTCTGCACACAGAAGTTCGCTGGTTGTCTCGTGGGAAGATTTTAAACAGACTTTTCGAGCTTCGACAAGAAGTTCATATGTTTCTTCTGGAGCAAAAATCTGCATTCAGTTCACTTTTTGAAAACCAGGACTGGGTCTGCAGGCTGGCCTATCTTGCGGATATTTTCGACAAACTGAATGACTTGAATCTGTCAATGCAAGGTTTCCGGACGGACGAACTCTCCCTGAATTCGAAGATGTGTGCTTTCATCAAGAAATTGGAGTTCTGGCTTAAAAAGGTTCAAAGAAACAGCGTTAGTGTCTTCCCGACCCTTGACAAGTTTGCGGACGATAGTGAAATTGATAACCTCAACACAATCTGTGATTGTATTCGGGAGCATCTGACAAAGTTGCGAGATGAACTTGTGTCATATTTCCCATCGATTATGAACCAAGATAGAACGCAGGATTGGATCCAAAATCCATTTGTTGAAGACGTGACCTCAAGCTCCGGTCTTAGTGACAAGCTTACAGAGAATCTGATCGAACTTGCCAGTGATCGCGCCTTAGAACTGAAATTCCAAAATGTAACTGTTTCCCAGTTTTGGCTGGAGGTGAAAGGAGAATGCAAGGAACTAAGTGAAATCGCCATGTCTGCTTTGTTACCATTCGGATCCACTTACCTTTGTGAAGTGTCATTTTCGGCAATGTCATTGATCAAAACCAAACACAGAAACAGACTGAGTGTACAAAATGACCTTATAATTGCCGTTAGTGACATCGAGCCAAGATTTGATAATATTTTAGCAAAAAAGCAGCCTCAAGTTTCTCATTGATTTTGTACGTACATTTAAGCACCGTCATATTGGACAATAAATCTCGTGTTTTTGAAAATCTGATTTTAGTTAAGAAAAAAGTAAAACAACGATTCTCAAGAAAGGGGTACGCAAACTTTTTGGGCCTTGACTAGGGGTACGCGGACCGAAAAAGGTTGGGAACCACTGTGTTAGACCATGGTTATCTTTGTTGATGAGCAATTTGCACCTTTCCCTACTTGGTGCGCCTATTATTGGTTCCCAATATCCTTGGAATGAGTAGCTCCAAAAATACAATTCTGGCAAGTTAGGGATAAATACACAGCAATAATTGGGCTTTATAAAATCGTATTTTAAATTTTAATATTCAACAAGGCCAACAATAAAAAAAATGATAAGGTTCAATTGTCTAGAATTTCAATGCAATATTTTTAAGTCCCTAACTAAATTGTTGCTCCTGCAATACTTTTGTTGGTGAAGCCAAAAAAGGGCTTCTGCAACTGTTCATGTTGCCCAGGCAATGTAAATCTAGTTTAAAACTTCGAATTGTTTTCCATGTAACCACTGTTTAACCAAAAATTCCAACCAAAGGCCGTTTTGATCCGTACATAGTACTAGGCAGTGGTGTATTTAGAGGAGGCCTAAAGGGTCTACCCCTTCCCGAAGTTCCCAAAGAATTTTTTAAGAGTTTAATGTCTTACTCTCAGCACCCTTCTTGATCTTTTTTGTATACTTTGATAATAAATTGAAAGTGCTCCACAGCAATAATTTTTTTTCCCTTTACAGATCTTTCATACATCTGTTTAAGCCTAGATACAGTACTTTTAAGATCTGTATCAAGCTCTTAGCTGACAATTGTCATTCTTTTGATCATTCATCCCTTTTTGCGAGTCTCCAGCAAGTCTTAAATCAGAATAGTTTACTTGTAAATCCTGACTGTGGTAATATACTAACTCTCTTTAATGCCTCAGAGAAGTTAAAAAATTCTTAAACCTTTTTATAGTTATAAAGCAGCTGCCATAGGTCCATAACTCTATCTGAGAGGCTAAACTGCACAGCAGAGTTTTTTTTTTTTACAGAGTTTGTATTTACTTAGTTGTTTTAGGAATAATATATTGATTGTCTAACTGTTCTTTTTTCCTCAAATTCAAAACACATAGAGAGAAGAAGTTTTTTTTTTATTTCTTGAGAAAGATGGAGTGAAATGAAGATGGATAGCCTACAAGAATTAGAGTTACAGTGGCTGGTTTATAATTGCCAACTTTCTAAAATCATACCTCAAACTAATAAAAAAACATCTGTTCACACGACTGTTGCTTGTTTTAACCAACAATAGGTGCCATAAAATCCTTGTTGAATAAGAGAAAAGGATTGATGATGAAACAGGGTAACATAAACGGATTGTATGGAGGATTACATGGAAAAACGCTTTGATAGCGGTAGTAGCATGTTTGATTTGTACAAGGACACCCATGCAGAGATACAACAACAGCATACACTTGCCATTTACACATATTGTTTAAATGTTGCACTGGTGAAGGGCTCTGGACTGGACTTAATTCAAATGTTATATGGACTTGAAAGAAGTTGCAGTTTTTTTTTTTTTCCCCCACATGAACTGAGACATTAGCTTCTGCTCTGCTGCACACAAGATCAAAAACTTCTTCACTTTTGTGACATGTGGTGGCTTAAGAGACATATTAGTACTGTCACTTTCCAGGAGCTTTCGCTTGCTGTTGTTAAAGTACTGGATAGCCTTGCTGACAGCAAAAGTTGCAGAGTGGTTTGATATTGGCTAATGAGGTGAGTGATTTAACTTAAAAAAACAGCTTGTTCTTTTTGTTTGTTTCTATAACAATGATCAATTACAAGAAAGATTTTTTTTGCGTTTTGACACTGCAAATGAGTTGCCTGGCATATGATTTTCAAACAAGATTATTAGTCCCTGCTTAAAGTTTGGACTAGACATGGACAAGTTAGTTGGAACTGATGGAACTGGCATATGATTTTCAAACAAGATTATTAGTCCCTGCTTAGAGTTTGGACTAGACATGGACAAGTTAGTTGGAGCTTTAATGGAGGTAGTAGCATGTCTGGTTTGTACAAAGACGCCCATGCAGTAATACTCCAGTAGTATGCATTTGCCATTTATACACATTGTTTAAACATTGCACTGGTGAAGGGCCCAAGACTGGACTTGCTTCAAATGTTATATAAACTTGAAAGAAGTTGCAGTTTTTTTCCCTGTTCCCCCACATGAACTGAGTCATTAGCTTCTGCTCTTCTGCATAGAAAAACGAAAAGTTCTTTACTTTTGTGACACATGGTGGCTTGAGAGGCATTCTAGTACTGTCACTTTTCTGGAGCTTTTCCCTACTATTGTTGGAGTACTGAAGAGGTTTGCTGACAACTAGTTTGATTCAGGTCTAATGGCAAAAGCCATCTCCTTTGGAGCAGCCATCACCAGGTTCAGGTGCATATTACCACTGATTCATGTTGAGTACAACTCTGCTTTCAAATTCCGTTTCACTACAGAAGGAAAAACTATATCTACTTACCTATTGTGAACATAATAACATATGCAAGCATACATTATAAAGCTAATGGAAGTGGATTTTCCTTCTTTTTATGGAAAGCAGTCCGGACAGCTGCCTGAATACCCAGACGTCAACATGAATGATTCTCCTCTTCATTACAAATGTTTAGTCTTTTCCCTATACCTCAAGCAACTATTTGAAAAATACTATACAAGATTTCTACACCAACAATTTACAGCATTTCAAATTCAACTTCTGTTCCCTTGTTGCATTGTTGATGCTGTTATTAGCCAAAGATGTGACGAAGCTGCAAAAATACAAGCTGTTTTTATCTCTGAGATGAGCCTCACCATCCTGATAAAGTTTCTGAATTTCTTGGGGCATGCAGCAACTGTTTTTTTGTTGTTTTTTTTTTTCAATTCTACATTCACTCTTGATTGCTTTTAGATAAAGAGTATGGCAATCTTACAAAATCTTCCTTTGAATGCATGGTCAATACTCCTGGAATTTATAGACTGAATACTCTAGCTTAAAAGTGTAAACCTTCACAAGACATTAACCTCATTGTGGATGCACCTTTACCAACTTTTATTAAAAAAGCACATTTCAGACAGGTTATTGATATTTCAAAAAACTTAGATGTGCTCTGATGTTGATGATCTGTTCTGTGTGGGTCGATTGATGATTATGTATTTATCTTTTCTTTGCAAAAAAAAAGATGTAAGTTCTGGTTATCAGTATTGACATAGATTTGTTGGTTCTCCTAGTCCATAACCAAAAAGGAAGCAACAAGTTGAAAACTAGCCTAATTCTAGGCATTTTAGTATTCCAAAAGCAAAGTAGGCGCTCTAGCTGACATTCTGTTCTTTGGTTTTGACAATATGTCAAGACTACATGGTATCAGTAAGCTGGCCAGGCTTGTGCTTGCAAAAAATGACAAGTATTTTCACAAAGCTGCTTCAGTGTTCAACTAAGACTCAGTATCAAAGGATGAACAAAGTTAGAGCTTGAGAACAAGCACTGCTTGACCTTTATAAGGCAAAATAGGGTGCAATGTCCCTTTTCCTGTGACACAGGGTTTTAGTCATCAAACTGTCAATATCAATACCTTTTGTCAGCTCTGATAAACTTTTACCCTTGTTACCTTGTGCAAAAGAGATCTAGATCAAGCAGGAAAAGTTATATATGTACCAGCCAGCCTGTGGGCTATAAATTGACAGGGCCAGGCAGCTTGAGTACTTGTACTTCTCACAAGCCAATCAAACTGAGTATGATTACGATTTCTTGTTGGCATTCAGAAAATAACAGAATTAGCAGTAATTTCATGAGTTGTTCAAAGTTTGTTTGTTGGAAGCCAAAAGAAGCCTCTTTAGGATTCCAGGAGCTTTTTAGACAAAGAAGAAGAGATGAAACAGAGAGCATCCATAAAAGATTCGTAGCAATAATTTCTGAACCTGTTCAATTTTATTGCTTTCTTTTTTTTATATAGACAGAATGCCGAACAGGACATGCATATTTTAGTAGTGGGCAGATGAGCATATGAAAATTAATGTTAGTTTATCCTTCAGAAGATATCACTACCCCTAGCAGGGTAGTGCTGTTGCTGAGGAGGTTTGCATCTATTGGTGGTTTGAATTCACATTGGCTTGTTGTAAGAACTGAAAATGTCTGAAATTTGAAACTGAACATTTATCTTTACTTACAACCATAGTCAGCTTTGCTGCATCAGAAATAATTTATTCCATGTAATTGAAAGTTTGGCTTTTACCTGCTCTAAATACTACCTCAACTACAAACAGATCATCTACATGTTTCTATCTTTTGTCAAGCCCAACAGTTTCTTCATTTATCAAGAACTTGCTTACTATTCAAGGATTGGTTTGCTACTGGCTCGATTTGAGTATATTTTCAAAATTGCAGGATTGAAACATGCTGAACCAAGGGTTTTGGTTGCCAATGGCTTATTTGAAGTATGTTTTCAGGATTACAGACTTATAAAAACAGCTAGAATCTATACTTGCCTTGCTATTGGCTTTTTAGCAAGCTTCTTTCAGGGCTTGGTTTAAGCTTGTAGTAAGGCGAAAATTGGACACTTAGCAGGCTTGAAGCAAGCTTGTTTGCAGCTTTTTAAAAGCTTATGACAAACTTACTGACCTTTAAAAGTTGAATGAAGCTTAATGCAAGAAAATATGCCTATACTCTTTAGTGACCTTAGTTTACACAGGCCATACAAAACAAACTTTGAAATATGCTGATTGAAACTTGCCAGTCAGCAAAACCAACCAAGTTTATCCAATCCTAGTGAAATTCCTGGGAATTAAGTTAAGGTTACTGATAGAAAAGAGATTAAAAAAGAAGGAATATACCATTTGATTGTCCACTGCTGTCACAACTGTATCTCAGTCCCCCTCCAATGGGAGGATTGCAGGGGGAAGCTATAAGGCTACCTGTAGTCTTAGGCTAAACACAAAAGTTTATTTTTTTTTTCTTTTTCACTGGCTTTACTTGGCATTCTGAACTAATTGATGCTGAATAAGAAAAATAAACATATAAACCAAATCAGTAAAATGGAAAGAAAACTTTAAATATGTGTGTTATAAAAGTGAAACCTTGTAAACTAGATCTTCTGCTTAATTGAAGTACAACAAATTGTTTTCAGCTTCATAACTTTGCTCAATTCCATTTTATTAGGTTTTAAAGATATGCAAATACATTTCCTAAATTTGAAAAAAAAACATTGATATGGCTCAAAATTCTACTCAAATAACAGGAATTGCATTTCCAGAACTAAAGGCAGAGAAAAAGCAACTAGTAACTGAAAATTAAGGTAAAATGTTATTTTGTCAAAATTTCAATAACCTGTCATGTAGGCAAATTTCAGGGCCCTCTAGAGGGAGAAGGAGTGGAGGTTTGTACTTTAAAATACCTTCCCGGGACACACTTTAGCCTGTAGACACATCCCTGAAAGTTTCATTTTCCTTATCTAACCTCTTTCCAAGATAACCAAAAGCAGCAAAATTCCCATTTCATTTAAAGCTTTCTTTATGAAATCTCCCACCCCACCCGCAGATGACCAGCTTTCTGTTTAGCCCTAGACGGTCGGCCAAAAATAACAATCTTCGGTAATCTGTCATCCTTCTTCCGCAAAGTGTGCCCTAGCCATCTTAATCTTTCTCTCATTACAGCCATAGAAAGCAGGATAATATCTCGAAATTTTGATTGGACCATTCTGATAAAAAAATTATATCTGTGGATTACTTTCAGAATTTAGCATACTTAAATTTGAAGAAAGATCTGTTTTCACTTAAGTTGTGATCCTTTTTAAGATCACAAGGGATCACAACGTGCGGCAAATATTTTCGGGACCCCCCCCCCCCCTCCAATGAAAATATTCTCCCACAAAAATTTCCTCTATTGAGAATTTTATTAAGAACTTAAATGTTTGGGTGGTTCTTTTTCAAATCGTCGCATACAACTTTTTATTATATTTAGCTAATGCCCAAACTTTGTTTTTTTGCACTTAAGAAAAACTTTTTTGCTGAAAGAAGTAGGCCTAGTCCGTTTTTTGTAAGTCAAAACTGATTGGAGATCAATCAGCCATGGGGGTATTTTCCGGGGTAAATACCCCCCCCCCCCTTAACGAAAAATAGAATCATCGTTTAAACACTTTCAGAAACGCTTAGGCCTATTAGCTTATTCATGATAAGAAAGCAATATGGAGCAACCTCCCTCACGTGATAGGCTAATTAATGTGTGTTTTAAATTATGATGTTGGTCCTTACACTATTTTGAAATTTTTTTTTGTTCGTCGTCTTTCAAATTTAAGTTTAAATTACTAACAATAAAATAAAATTAGTTATTCAGTCAACCCTAACATTAAAAAGATTGTTTTTAGTTGCTAGCCAGCTAAACAAATGAATTTCAATTAACCTTAAAGGAAATGACAACAAGCTATTGTTGTCTTTTCATGTGTCATTATTTGGTTCCTTGTTGGGTTTAAAATATTCAATAACATATCACCCGCGAGACGGTTAGTTATCTGATTGTTTCGTACTTAGACAGGGAGATGTTTCAAAACAGTGCATTTTAATGTCAAAACATCCCAGCTCTCATTGAACCGCCAGATGAATACATAGGGTAATTAGTTCTGAGGAAGTGACAAACAGAAACACCGTCACAGAAAGAGAGAGAGGGATAGACATACAGAGAAAAACACACATAAGGTCCTTACGCCAAAGTTTTTTTTTAGAACATTCAAAAAAGCTCATTACTCTTATTAAACAGACCGTGTATTTCAGGAGTCATTCTTAAACAATTGGGATAGAAGTCACATTTTAGCGTAAAGAGCGAGGAATTGAGGAGAGGACAGCCCCCCTTACATTAGTAATAATTTTTGTTCGTTTAAGTTTTAATATCGCTACTTATTTTCAGTTTTTTCTTTCACTTTAATTCCCTTTTGAATCAAAATGCTTGACAAATATCTTCCCGGGACATGCTTTAAAAATAATTGCATCAGATTTAGAGTAGGCTATATATATATTTGGTTTGGGACGGAAGTTAGTAGCTTAACTCTGTAAGCTAAGCCGGAACCAACCTTGCTCTAAATGGGTACCTGAAGAAATCGGAGAAAATAAGCAGGAAAGATGTGCAAAACGGCCGAATCGTTTTCCCCCAACCTCCCTTGCGCGTCCCGACTGAAGGACCACGTGATCGAGATCAGCACCACGATTTTGGGCCCTAAGGGACCTGTGGCGTCATAATTACTAACTTTCGTTTTGAACTCGAAATTTCACTTCGCTTTTTCTTGTCCTCTAGAGGCGTAATTCTTTGCTCCTCGCTTTTATTTTTACATGTTCTGATACTCGCTTTTGCATGTCTGTTAGCTAAACAATCATTTCTTCTTCGCTTTCATTTTTAACACAAAAATTGGAGGGCAACTAGGCCTCCTCCCCTACCTCTTTTTTATCAGAAAGTTTTGTCGTCCGATCATAACTATGAGAAAGCCATTAAACAAAAAAAAAAAATTAAATGCAAATGTGCAGTGAGCCAAAATCTAAACATGTAAATAATGACGAAGACCACACTGCCTTTCCATAATACAACAACAAAAGAGAGAATAATGAGGATTTTTTTTCCCAAGACAGTGAACCAACAAAACCTATTTGAATATTTCGGCCCTATATCTAAGGGCCGTCTTCAGCAAAGAAAAAATAAAAACAATAAAACACTTACAATAAAAGTTCTCAGTTAAAAATCCATTTTTTTAAAATAGCCTTGGCATCATTACTTCTTAACGAAAAGTTCAGCCAAGACTGTCTGATAAAAGCTAACATTTTACAAGATAAAAAGGTTCATTCATTTCACTAACTGTATTTATTAAAAATTGGAATGATTTCTTATTGCGATATTTGCCTTCTCTGCAGCTAATCTGATAGTTCTTTTGGGATTGGGCTTGTTCCTATTTTTGTTTTATTTTGAATTAGATTATTTTCTATAATTAATTTTGTGTACATAGGGTTGAGTGCGTATTCACCCAAGTCTCTATTTAGGGATGTATTATTATTTAAGTTTCGTTTGATTTCGATTGCCTCGCGGACAGTTTGTTTGATTCCTAGGTCATTGCTAATTAGAATTGTTTCGTCAAATAGAACATAATGGTTTGGATTTTCAAAAATATGATTACTTAAAGCTGAATCGAAAGATATGGAGTTATTTTTAGATTTTAATGCTTTTTCAATACTTTCTTTGTGTTGCTGTAATCTTGTTCCTAAATTTTGGTGGGTTCGACCAATGTAATAATTTCCACAACTACATGGTATTTGATACACCCCTCGTAGACGAGTAATTGGGGTTTTATCCTTACCAGAATTGACAAGGTTCATTATACTTAAATTGCTTGTGAATACAACACGTAAATTGTTCTTTAAACAAACTTTTTTCAGTTTTGAAGTAATTTTCGGAATATAAGGTAGGTAAATCGTGCTTGTGGGTTTATTCGAATCATTTACTGGTGTGGGATTTAAGGCTCCAGAAGAATGCATCTTTAATCTTTGAGCAATAACAGTATTTATGAGAGAAATTGGGTACCCGTTGCCAAAAAGTATGTCTGTAATAAAATTTAATTCTTTTTTGACATACGGCTCTGAACAGATATTAAGTACTCTATCCACAAGAGATATTACCACACCTCTTTTAACCTGTGGAGGATGGTTAGATTTGAAGTGAAGGTATCTATTATTATGCGTAGGTTTTCTGTAAACCGTAAAATCAAGTTTATTCACACTGCATATTATCAATACATCTAAAAAAGGTATTTTTCCATCTCTTTCGGTCTCTAGAGTGAATTGCAGGTTTCTATCGTAAGTATTTAAATGTTCTAGAAAACCTTTAAGTTCACTTTCGCCATAATTCAAAACTGAAATTACGTCGTCCATGAAACGTCCCCAAAACACATGATTAAGAAAATACGAATCTAGGGCCCAATTTTCAAGATTCTCGACGAAAATATTTGCGAGTAGGCCTGATAGAGGTGCTCCCATAGGAAGGCCCCTTACCTGTTTGTAATATGAATCTCGAAACTGGAAGTGCATGGAATATTTGTTACATAATTTAACCAAATGCATTGGAACATCAATGTCTAGATCTATTGCTGACTCTTCGATTAGATGGTAATTGTTTTCCAATTTATTTTGTAATAATTGTTCAGATTTTGAAACATCAATACTAGTATACATAGAAACTATGTCAAAGCTGCTTAATATGGAATTTTCAGAAATGTCTATTTGTTTCATTTTTTCTATAAGTCAACTGAATTTTTTGTATAAGATTTTTGGGAGTGAAGCAATGGTTTAAATGCAGTGCATAACCATTTTCCAATGTTTGAGGCAGGTGATTTTGTACTAGCTACAATGGGTCTTAGAGGAATGCCTTCTTTGTGCAATTTTGGTAATCCACAAAACTTTGAGCAAAAAACACCACGAGGGAGGAAATTATTGTACAACTGTGGAGTGATTCTGCCATTTTCTTTCAAAGTTTTTAATTCTTTTATTACTTTTTGAGCAAATTGATGAACATCCTAAGTAACAAGGATGAAAAAACAAAAATAAATATATGGTGAAGAAAGCTCCTGGCGCTTTGTGGGGAACATGATCTGATGATTACTTGCCTTTCGGGACCAACTCCAAGTGTTGTAGATTATGCGCTAATTAAAACGCAATCTGTACCTGAATCAATTAATATGGGAACATTAGCTTTATTAGATCTGATCACAGAGCTATTAAGCTTTAGCAAAAGGACCGCGTCCCACGAGTAAGAAATTTCTACAATGTGGGGTTTAGAAAAGTAGGTTTAGAAAAACGAATTAGAAATGAAATAACAGATAAGATATTGAGGCATTTAAAAGACAGCTCTTGGAATCGCATGTAAAAAATAAGTTGAAAGCGTTAGAGGACAATGAAAAAGATGCACATGGTGTAATTATGCAGTTAAATGAAATAAATGAGCAGTTGTGTAGAGTCGTGTGGCCTGCCAAAAAAATATATAAAAAAGAATTAGCCATATTTGATTTGAATTGCAAGTTAATTAAATAAAAAAAAACTATCTTTTTGTAACTGAAAGTAAGGAGCCACATTAAAACTTAAAACGAGCAGAAATTACTCCGTGAATAACAGGGGCTGTTCCCTTCTCAACGCCCCGCTCTTTACGCTAAAGTTTGACTCTTTCTCTCAAATCTGCTTTTAGTAAACAGTAAAAAACTTTAGCGTAAAGAGCGGGGCGTTGAGAAGGGAACAAACTAGTTTTTTTATATTTAATTTCTGAACATTTTTGAATTAATGCATGTTTGATTTTGGCTCTCCGTACGTAAATTATGAAAATGAAATTTGCATATTAATTCTTTTTTTGGCTAAATGGCTTTCTCTTAGTTTTGATCAGACGATTTTGAGAAATAAGGGGTGGGGGAGGAGGCCTAATTACCCTCCAATCTTTTGGCAACTAGAACTTTTAATTTTTATCAAACATTTTTATTAGTAAAAAATATACGTAACTTAAGAATTAACTTGCATAATGAACTTGTATATTCTTATATTTTTATTCCGTATATGAGGGGGTTTATCCCCTCGTTAATACCTCACTCTTTACACTAAAGCTTAAATTTTGTCCCAACTCTTTAAGAATGACCCCTGAATCAGAAAGGCCGTAAAATAAATAGTTGAAATTACTAAAAATACTTTAGAGTAAAGAGCGAGGTATCTAGGAGGAGATGAACCCCCCATATATGTAATAATCTCTGTTCGTTTTAAGTTTTAATGCTACTCCTAACTTTCAGTTGAAAAAACTTCTTCATATTTATTTTTTCATTGATTTTTTATAATAATGCTAGAAAATCCTGCGCCCCCTTCATTGAATTTCTCTTCCCCTGTGACATATTCCTCCAAAGAAAGATCCTCTCACATATCCCCCTCCCCTCAACCTCCCCCCAACCCAAAATAGTCCCCCTGAAAAACTCTGTACACTTCCCAATAACCATTACTGTGTATAAACACTGGTCAAAGTTTGTAACTTGCAGCCCCTCTCCTGGGGACTGTGGGGGAGTAAGTCATCCCAAAGACATATTTATTAAGGTTTTCGACTATGCTGATCGAATTGGCTATCTCAAAATTTTGATCCGTTGACTTTGGGGAAAAAATGAGCGTTGGAGGGGGCCTAGGTCCCATCCAATTTTTTTGGTCACTTAAAAAGGGCACTAGAACTTTTCATTTCCGTTAGAATGAGCCCTCTTGCGACATTCTAAGACCACTCGGTCGATTCGATGACCCCTGGGAAAAAAACAAACAAATAAACACGCATCCGTGATCGGTCTTCTGGCAAAAAATACGAAGTTCCACATTTTTGTAGATAGGAGCTTGGAAATTTCATAGTAGGGTTCTCTAATACTCTGAATGCGATGGTATTATGTTCGTTAAGATTCTATGACTTTTAGGGGGTGTTTCACCCTATTTTCCAAAATAAGGCAAATTTTCTCAGGCTCGTAACTTTTGATGACAAAGACTAAATTTTATGAAACTTGTATATTTAAAATCAGCATAAGAGTCCGATTCTTTTGATGTATCTCTTAGTATCATATTCCGTTTTTTAGAGTTTCGTTTACTATTGAGCCGGGTCGCTCCTTACTACAGTTCGTTACCACGAACTGTTTGATGAAAGAGGAAGTGAATCGCTTGAATGAATGTGAAAGCAGGGAAGATCAAAGTTTAAGACTGGCTAAATATAAAGATAAAAGAAGAGAATGTGAAAGTTTAATAAAATGGGAAAAAGAAGAGTATGAGAATAAGAAAAAAACTAGACATTGGTGACGATACATTGCGCACAAACTTTGTTCGTTATCTTTCCGGTCTTGTCGGTTTAAAACCATAACCTGTCATCGGATCTCAAAATGCAATTTAGAAGTCTATTAAAGTTTCAAAAAAACTTGGGTTTGTTTATTTTAACTTTAATACCATTTAAGGCTTGCTGGGGGGAGGGGTTGCAAAAAGAAACCTTAAAAAAAATCAAAACTACGTTTATGTATTTTTAATACGTCTTTTGTGTTGGAGAAAATTTTTTGGGGGAGCAGGAGGGGTCTAATCCCTTCATCCTCCTTTACGGATTCAGTATATGAAAGGGGCTGTCTCCTCATCAACGCCCCCACTCCTTACGCTAAAATTTAACTCTTTGTCACAGTTGTACTTTTTAAAACAATAGAAAACTTTAGCGTAAAGAGCGGGGCGTTGAGGAGGGGACAGCCCCTTTTATATACGGAATCATTTCTATTCGTTTTAAGTTTTAATGCCGCTCCTTACTTTCAGGGAAACAAACTTTTTTTTAATTTAATTTCTGAACGCATTTGAATTAATGTAGATTTTGATTTTGGCTCATCGTAACTGAATAATTAAAACGATTTTGCATATTATTTTTGTATGGCTAAATTGTTTTTTCAAACTTTTGATCGGACTATTTTGATCAATAAGGGGCGGGGGAGGTGGCCTAATTTCCCTCGAATTTTTTGGTTACTTAAAAAGTAACCAAAAATGTTCTTTTTTTTCAAATAAAGCTGGAAAATCCAGCATCCCCTTTTTGGAAATGCGCTTCCCCGTGATAAATCCACCCCTTGGAAGGATCCTCCCACGTATCACCCTCCACCCAACCATAAAACGTTTTATACATAAAATGTTGGATTTCACACGTTTTATACTTTAAACATCTCTTTGTGTTTGATAAACATTTTTTGGAGGGAGAGGGAGGGGACCTAGTCCTGGTTCCTGGGTTCGGTCTTGCTATCATTGATAGCCCATATTATTATGGCACTTGGTATTAACCAAGTGACATATAGCAATCGCAAATTCTGTCGGTCTGTCTGTCTGTCGGTCTGTCGCGGTTTTGCTACTTTAGGCACTTCCAGGTAAGTTAGGACGATGAAATTTGGCAGACGTATCAGAGACCAGACCAGATTAAATTAGAAATAGTCGTTTTCCCAATTTGACCATCTGCGGGGGAGTGGGGACCGGTTAATTCGTAAAAAATAGAAAAAATGAAGTATTTTTAACTTACGAACGTGTGATGGGATCTTAATGAAGTTTGATATTTGGAAGGATATCGTGTCTCAGAGCTCTTATTTTAAATCCTGACAAGATCCGGTGACGTTGGGAGGAGTTGGAGGGGGGAACCTAAAATCTGGGAACACGCTTAGTGTGGAGGGTTCGGGATGAAACTTGGTGGAAAAATAAGCAGAACTCCTAGATACGTTATTGACGCAACCGGCACGGATCTGCTCTGTTTGGGGGAGTTGGGAGGGAGGGTTAATTCTAAAAAAAATAGAAAAAATGAGGTATTTTTAACTTACGAAGGAGTGATCGGATCTTAATGAAATTTGAAGTTTGGAAGGATATCGTGTCTCAGAGCTCTTATTTTAAATCCCGACTGGATCCAGTGACATTGGGGGGAATTGAGGGGGGAACTTGAAATCTTGCAAAACGCTTAGTGTGGAGGGATTGGTGTGAGACTTGGTGGGAAAAATAAGCACAAGTATTAGATACGGGATTGATATAACCGGAACGGATCTGCTCTCTTTGAGGGAGTTGGGGGGAGAGTTAATTCTAAAATATTAGAAAAAATGAGGTATTTTTAACTTACGAAAGAGTGATCGTATCTTAATGAAATTTCATATTTAGAAGGACCTTGAAACGCAGATCTCTTATTTTATATCCCGATCGGATCCAGTGTCATTAGGGGGGGGGGGACCGAAAATCTTGGAAAACGGTTAAAGCGGAGAGATCAGGATAAAACTTGGTGGAAAGAATATGCACAAGTCCAACATAGGTGACTGACATAACCGGACCGGATCCGCTCTCTTTGGTGGAGTTGGGGAGGGAGTAATTTGGAAAAATTAAAAAAATGAGGAATTTGTAACTTATGAACGGGTGATCAAATCTCAATGCAATTTGATATCTAGAAGGATCTTGTGCTTTAGAACTCTCTTTTTAAATCCTGACCAGATCTGGTGACATTGAAGTGAGTTGGAGGGGGAAACCGGAATTCTTGGAAAACGTGAAATCGAGGTATCTTACGAATGGGTGATCGGATCTTAATAAAACTTGCTATATAGAAGAATCTTGTGTCTCAGATACTCCATTTTCAATTAGAATCGGATCCGAGGACATAGAGGGTCGGAAGGGGAAAACAGAGATCTTGGAAACCGGAAATCTTGGAAAATTCTTAGAGTGGAGAGATCGGGATGAAACTTGATGGAAAGAATAAGCCCAAGTTATAGATACGAGATTGACATAATTGGTACGGATACGTTCTCTTTGGGGGAGCTGGGGGTTGTTAATTTGGAAAAATTAGAAGAATTGAGGTATTTTTAACCAGATCTTAGTGAAATTTGATATTTAGAAGGAACTCATGTCCCAGAGCTCTTATTTCAAATCCTGACCAAATCTGTTGATATTAGAGGGAGACCGGAATTCTTGGAATACGCTTATAAATGTCGTAGATACGTGACTGAAGTGACCGGACTGGATCCGCTCTCTTTGGGGGAGTTAGGTGGTGGGGTTCAGTGCTTTGGCGAGTTTGGTGCTTCTGGACATGCTAGGACGATGAAAATTGGTAGGCGTGTCAGGGAACAGTACAAATTGATTTGATTTCCCTGATCCGGCCATATGGAGGCTGAAGGGAGAGGAAAAATTGAGGTATTTTTAACGTACGAGTAGGTGATAGGATCTTAATGAATTTGGATATTTAGGACCTCGTGACTCAGAGCTCTTATTTTAAATCCTAACCGGCATTAAGCCTCTGATTTTGCTTTTAAAAACAATCTATTGATTCTTAGAATTTTGCTAGAGCTCATGCCATATGAGCTCTTGGCTCTTCCGACCTTGTCACAAGTGCCATATGAGCTCTTAGCTCTTGTTTTCATGTGTATCCCAAAATGACCAGAAAATTCAAGAAAAAATTTCAATAGAATTCAAGAGATCCAATGAATTAAAATCGAATAGTTGCGGACGTCAAACCATGGCTAATCAAACAGTTCGTGGTAACGAACTGTAGTAAGGAGTGACCCGGGTCAATAGTAACCGAAACTAAAAAACTGAATTTTTATAACAATAGTTACATCAAAAGAATTGCATTTTAATGCTGATTTTAAATACTTAAGTTTTATCAAGTTTAGACTTACCCATCAAAAGTTACCGAGTTTGAGAAAATTTATTTTATTTTAGAAAATAGGGGGAAGTGCCACTTAAAAGTCATAGAATCTTAACGAAAATCAAACCATCAGATTTAGCGTATCAGAAAACCCTACAGAAGAAGTTTCAAGCTCCTACCTACAAAATGTGGAATTTTGTATTTTTTGCCACAAGATAGATGACGGACGCGTGTTTCTCTGTTTTTGTTTTGTTTTTTCCCCCAGGGGTGATCGTATCGACCCATAAGTCCTAGACTGTTGCAAGAGGGCTCATTCTAACGGAAATTAAATTCTAACGGAATTAAGTGACCAGAAATATCGGAGGACACCTAGGCTCCCTCCCTCGCGAACTTACCTGGGAGGAATTTTTCATGGTGGAAGAAAATTTCCATGAAGGATTTTTTGCATTTAAAAAAATAAATATGAAAAAGTTCTTTCAACTGAAAGTAAGGACCAGCATTAAAACTTAAAATGTTTATGTTAAATTGTAAATGTAAAGGTAAAATTGTAAAATTAATTACAGTAAAATAATTTAAAATTAATTAATGTCTTAAAATGTAAAATTATTACGCACATGAGGGGTTCACTTTCTCCTAATACCTTGCTCTTTACGCTAAAGTAATCAAATATTTATTCTACGGCCTTTGTGATTCAGGGGTCATTCTTAAGGAATTGGGACAAAATTTAAGCTTTAGTGTAAAGAGAGTGGTATTGACGAGTGGGCGAACCCCCTCATATACGTATACGAATATAGAAGCTCGTTTCGTAAGTTAATTCGTAAGTTACGTATATTTTTACTAATAAAAATGTTCGTAAAATTAAAAGCTCTAGTTGCCTTTTTAAGTAACCAAAAAACTGGAGGGTAACTAGGTCTATTCCCCCGCTCCTTTCTTCTCAAAATAGTCCAATCAAAACTACGAGAAAATCATTTAGCCAAAAATATAGATTAATATGTAAATTGTTTTCTAATTATTCATGTGCGGAGAGCCAAAATCAAAACATGCATTAATTCAAAAACGTTCAGAAATTAAATAAAAAATAAGTTATTTTTAACTGAAATTAAGGAGCGACAATAAAACTTAAACCGTATAGAAATTACTCCGTAATTTCCATGCACCCCCCCCCCGCCATGGTGTTGGATCTCTGGTTGGGACTGCTTGCTCTAGTTTGGATCTGGACGAAAGTGATTTTTTTTAAATTGATTTTTAATAGTTGAATTTTTCATAAATTTGTCAATATTAAGACTGTTTCTTTTTGCAAACAAGTTTGAAACAAGATATTAATCACTTTAAGTTTTGGATTTTTGTGAGGAAATGGTGGCCACTTTACTGCCTATTTTCATCCAATTAAAGATCTGCATTATATGGCATATCACATCCTTTGTTCATCCTAAAACATTAAAATAAAGGCGAAACTCGTTTAGCACCTTAGACCATTTCCAATACCTACGACGCATAATTGTCGAGGTTCGCTTTAAATTGCAGGTATTTCTTTGTTCGCAAGTTTATCTAAGTGATCGTAGACGGAATTTACTTCTTGAAATGAAACAGATTAACAATAGCTCGTTGTCATTCCCGTTAATTCTATTGAGTTATAGATCTCATTATAAATTTGTTTGTTTTGCTGGCTAGCAACTGAAAACAATCTTTTTTAATTTTAGTGTTGTCTGAGTAACTAATTAAATTTTAGCGATTGTAATTCAAACTTACAATTTGAAAGAGAGAACGGAGAACAATTTTTTCAAAAGGAAGTAAGGACCAACATTAGATTTTAAAACGAACATAAATTAGCATATTACGAGAGGGGGGTTGCTCCATATTGCTCCCTTATAGGGGGGTGGCTCCATATTGCTCCCTTATAGGGGGGTTGCTCCTAATAGGCTAATAAGCCTAAGCGTTTCTGAAAGTGTTTAAACAATGATTCTATTTTCTGTTCGGGGGGGGGGAGTATTTACACCCAGAAATTACTTCCATGGCTGATAGATCTCCAATCACTTTTGACTTATAAAAAAAGGACTAGGCCAGCTTCCTTCTGTGAATACAAAAAAGTTGTATGTGACAATTTGAAAAAGAACCACCCTAACATTTAAGTTCTTCATAAAATTTTCAGTAGAGAAAATTTCTGTGAGGGAAATTTTTCATTGGGGGGAGGGGGATTTCCCGAAAATATTTGCCACACATTGGGGTCCCTCGTGATCTTAAAAAGGGTCATAACTTAAGTGAAAACAGGTCTTTCTTCAAATATAAGTATGCTAAAGGAGTAGACTATTTTGAGATGGAATCGTAGCTTATGCAAAAAAAATTCTGGAAGAAATCCAACCCTAGAATTTTTTTTATAAGAATGGTCCAATCAAAATTTCGAGATATTATCCTGCTTTCTATGGCTGTAATGAGAGAAAGATTAAGATGGCTAGGGCACGCTTTGTGGAAGATGGATGGCAGATTACCGAAGATTGTTATTTTTGGCCGACCGTCTAGGACTAAACAGAAAGCTGGTCATCTGTGGGTGGGGTGGGAGATTTCATAAAGAAATCTTTAAATGAAATGGGATTTTCTGGGAGAGTGTAAAGAGGGAAGCTTTGAATAGATTGGGATGGAAGAGGACTGAGCTTAGCCGGGTCGATCTAAGGCGGCTTGGTGCTACGGTAATTTGTTAGTAGTAGAAGTATTATTCTGTTCAGAATAGTTGAAAGGCCAAACAATTATACCTTTCGAGATACCACGATCCTCCTGGGAATTGGTCTAAGTTACAAAATTTGCCTTTTTGCCTATGTTGTCTATTATAGAGAAATATTAATACATTTTTTGAGTAGGGAAATTTTTCATGGGGAGAATTTCCCATGTGAGGTAAGTTTCTAGGGGGTAAATTTCTCATGAGAAATTTTACAACAGGGGAATTTGCTAGAATTCTTATACAAAGTTTTACTATAAAGAGCGGGGCGTTGAGGGAGGGACAATCCCTTTCATATACATGTTATATGGTTTTAAGATATATTAAATTTGTTTTAAGCATCTGGAATTCATTCATGTAAGCATCTTCACCTCAAAGCAGCCCAGTCTTCAAATAACAGCTAGATTTTTCAATCTGAACAGGGGCGGATCCAATAAGGGCGAGGGGGCGCACCCCCATGACATGGTGTTGAATTTGTGGTTGGGACTGCTTGCTCTGGTTTTGGTCAGGACGACAGTAATCTTTTTTTGTGATTGATTTTTAATAGTTGAGTTTTTCACAAATTTTTCAATATTAAGACTGTTTCTTTTTGAAAAAAAGTTTGAAACAAAACTTTAGTCACTTTTTGTGGTCTTTGTTAGATTCTACTAATGTCACATACCGCCAAAAAGTATTTAATTAAATTTAGGTTTATCAATGGAACCTGTTCGTATTACCGCAAAAGCCAACTGCAAGGCGAAAATCTTCATTTCATAATAACAAGGAGGAGAAATTACTTTTTTCTCCAAAAGGCCTTCACAAGAAGGCCTATCATTACTTTTTTGGCAGTCTGTTTTGGTTTTTTGTGTTGTTTTTTTTTGCCAAGAGGGGTGGCTTTTACAACATAACCTAGTTGTTTTTTAGGGGATTTGTATAATAGAAAGTAAATGTATGAGAAGTGCAAAAATTATTAATTTAAGTTTTGAATTTTTGTGAGGAAATGGTGGCCACTTTACTGCCTATTTTCATCCAATTAAAGCCCTGCATTATATGACATATCACCTCCTCTTTTCATCCTAAAACATTAAAATAAAGGCAAAACTCTTTAGTACTTTAGACCATTTCCACTACCTACCTACAACGCATAATTGTCAATGTTATTTTTAAATTGTGGGTATTTCTTTGTTTGCAAGTTTATCCAAGCAGCCTATTATGCACCCCCCCCCCAAAGAAAATCCTGGATCCACTATTTTCTCTCTGAAAAACCCATTTAAAATAGCAAATCTCAAACCATTAAACTGTCTAATAACAAGACAAAGAGCCTGAGTCATAGATCTCAGCAGAAAATGTCTAAACAGGTCTTTTGGAAGTGTCCAAGATAAAGCAAGCCTCTGTCTCAGATAGTGTATTATTGCATAATATCTTTGTCAATAAGAGAAACTATGTCCCAGTATTAGCTGAACTGATAGCTATTGCTAAATGCACAAATAGGTAGGGCTGTATATGCAAAACTATTCAAATTAATGACCGACTTGTTCAGAAAACAGAGGCAATTCTAACTGTGAAAAAATCAAGTTTCTAGGTGGACCAATAGAGTAGTTATAGTAGATTAAATGTCAAAAAGTGCACAGAGTGATCAAAGTGTCCCAGTACTGGTTGTCTTACCCTACTGAAAATTCTAAGATGTCCAAGGGATCAAAATGTTGAATAACTCTGTACTGAGCTCCCAAATTTAAGAGGCAGTAATACCACACACCCTATGAAACATTTGTTCCTAAAGAGTCATAGAATCTATACAAAACAAATGGTTAGTACAGATGTTTAATTGAAAGCTTCATTTCTTTATTTTGGAATGATATAAGTCAGTATGCTATTTTAGTTTGTGTTAAAGCAGTTTCTTGAATTGTGGAGATTGAGAATGCCACACTAACACCCAAAAATGAATTCAGCTTTAATAATATCCTGGTTTCTTGAATTGTGGAGAGTGAGAATGCCAAACTAACACCCAGAAATGAATTCAAAGCTTTAATCGCCTAATGCCCTGGTAAGCTAAGGTGTTTTGAAGTATCTACCTCATTCCAATTTAGGCTAAAGGCCACTAGATTTTGGTGACTTTGGAAAATACTTGTGTTAGAAATGACATTCTAATAACTAAACATAACTTGGGGCCTACAGTATAACTGATGCGCAAGGAAAGTGTTTTTAGTCTTGCATGTGTACCTTTCTTCAGCTCTAATTTATAAAGTTTCAAAGATTTTTTAAGCTAGGCTACTACTTAAATTTTTAAATTTACAAATTGTATAAAATCTTACTGATTTCACAACATGGTGGTTACAATACCTAGAGGCAAGAAAAAAGAGACAAGACGCCAGAAATATATGTAAAGTATTTTCTGTTTAAATTTAGATGGTAGGCTATAGGCAAAACCTGTCTTCTAAAGGATAGATGTAGTAGTTTGGAAACATATTCCTAGTATATGTTAAAATAACATGGTAGCATAGGCTATTTTAAACTCTTGATTAAGGCCTAGCCTATTTCAGAAAGATTAGTTTACCGATTGAACTAGCCTACTTTCCAAGATAGCAAAAAAATATCTAAAACTTTGAAAAATTTATATTAAACAGAAATTCATACAAATGAACAAAACCACATTATACCTTCTACTTAATTAAACCAGGTTCCAGGTCCAAAATTTGCAGGTTAACGTGTCTTTCCTCTTGAATTTGTTGCCATTCGAGTCAGTTACTCGGTCGGTTTACATTCGACCCAAAAAAATTGCAAAACTAATAGAACCTTTGAAACTAGCCGAAAATATTATTAGCTTACGCTAATTGATGAATACTTGAAGAATTTTCACTTCAAGAATCAAAAACCTCACGATGGCAAACTGCTACAAAGGAGAAATACAAGTTAATTGCAACATATAAAAGATGAGGTTTATAAGAAATGCATAAGCTGAAATAGTTGTGTTCTATTGTAATTCAAAATATATAAAGTTCATCTAGTCCAAAGTTACCCATAAAAAAATACAAACCTGAGAAAACTTCGATGAATTTTAGAAAAGACGAAACCAACCACTGAAATCAATCTTGATGGAAACTACACCAGCAAGAATTTAGTATATTAGAGAACCTCATTGAGGAGGTTTCAAGCTCTTAAGAATGAAATTGTGATATTTTGAGTTTTTCCTCAAAACAAGATCTAGATGCGTGTTTATTCGTTTTTTCCTCAGGGAACTTTGTATCAAAACGGTAGTTCTAGATAATTTGGATAGGGCTCATTTGAACGAGAATTTAACTTTCTAGTGCTTTTTCTAAGTAGCCAAAAAGATTGCGCCTGGAAAAGTGATATTTCCTGCCTTTATCTTGTAGCAAATTATGACTTTGTCCCAAATCATGTTGTTAGCGGTTTCATCCTTTAAAGTCTCGGCACGTATTCTATGCAAAATAAATGGTTAAAACAGGCATTTATTTTGAAACTTCATTAAACTAAGTTCATTCACTTTATTTGTCTTGTGATGGAGCAGTGGGTTTGACCTCAGCTTGGTAATACGAGACCCAGAGATCGAACCATGCTGCAGGAATGCACTGCAGGGCCGACGCAGGGACCTTAGTAGTCAAGAATCGTTGGTAATCCGTTACAATACAATTCACTTTATGTTTAATTGGATCATATGCAGTGATGTACAATTGCGGATCAGCTATCGTGAAAAAGGAGCAGTACACCATTGTGAAGGCTAAAGAGGGGAAGATACCTTGAAGGATGCGTTTGGCTGCCCAGATATTTTAACCCTCCATTGACCTTCAGGTAAATATAGAAAGAGTTTGGGGTTGGGAAGTAGGAATTAGTCTGTAACTCCTTTTTTTATTAAGTCTGAATTAGGGTGCTGGGGGTGACAGTTCTCTTTTTATTAAAAATATTTTCTTTTGCAACACAAAGATTTCATTCACTTTCTTATTGGTACAAAAGGTAGGAGGGGCGCAAATTATGAAAACCATCAGAAAATTTACCAAGAGGGTGAGGCAGGTGACACCAGAAACTTTGTTATTACTAATGTTAAAATAGAAGTAGTGAGTTTTAGGATTATTTATTTTTATATTACGCAGCTAGTATTGGTAAACTTATTGCGTTAAAAGCTGTTAATCCAAAGTGACGAGTCTGAGAAAATATACCCATATTTAAAAAGGGAAAACTAACCAAAATAGGAGAGTTATTTTGGTGAAAATTGTGCCGTCCAATTCAGTGTATATGAAAACTATTGTAGAGGTTTCAAGTCTTTATCTACAAAAATACTTGAATTGTTTATTTTATCCGATATGAACGGTCAGGAATGCGTGGTTATTTGTTTGTTTGTTTTTTCATAATACACATCTTTTCCTCTCCAAGGTCAATAGTATCGAACCATTGGATTCTAGAAAACCAAAAGGAAGCTCATTAGAAAGAGAATTGAATATTGTACTGACCTTTTTAATCACAAGAATAGATTATGCCAAAATAAAGAATTGTTTTCTACCATTTTGTGGCATCATCAACAATCTTAGTCCAAAGGTTGCCTAAAAGCTATCGAGCGAAAATTCTGAGAGAGTCAATTGATTTAAATGTTTCAAAAAATTTGTATGTTGAACTTTCAAATTTCAGAGAATACCAGTCTATTCGTTCCTAACGATGTGTGTGAATTTCTACAAAATAAAAGACTAATATGAATATTTCTTTTAAAGCTTGATTTAACTAACTTTCTTTATTCACAACTAGATGTACCTAGAGCAATTATGAAGGGGTCAATGCATTTTTGTATGGGCAGAAGGAGTGTGCCGAAAACCTCAAAAACATCTTTTACACTCAAATTTCCTGATTCTCATTGAGGCTTTAGATAGTTATAGAATTTGTTTCGAGAAGGGATAGGACGTATGATCTAATTTATAATCCATCTCGATCCTCTTGGAAGGGGAATTGGCTGCTCTTCAATTATTTCTAAGAGTGAGGAACTAGAGATTTTAATTCTTCCCTACGAAGGGGATTGGCGAAAAGAAAAAATAAATCACACGTCGAGCCCTTTTTACTCTGTATTTAGGTAACGTTATGTTATTGCTTATGATTCAATGCGAAAACTAAGTTTTGTTCAAGTAGTTGTAAATAAATGAAAGTTCTTTAGCAAAATGTCATATTTCAAATTGGATTTCATTTTCATTTTGGTAAGTTTTATGGGATCTAAGGTTTTTTCATGTTTAGGGCAATGAGAAAACGTATATAATACAGATGTCCGTATGCCACCCTATCTTA